>NC_092243.1:36839020-36914020 GCF_036320965.1 Panulirus ornatus | reverse complement strand
AGATCATGGTGGCTGCTGCGTTACTAGTTACAGTTCTTTCTGTCACACGACGCAATAAGGCTGCGTTGGACATTTATTTGTTTTTTTGTTTTGTTTGTAGGAACGTGAGATACCACCACGTTTGGAAATATCGCTGCCCATTTTTTCCCCATTCCGACCATTTCGCCACCGACACAAACACACAAATGGCTGTCCACAAAGCCATCATACATCTTTTTTTTTTTTTTTTTCGTTTCACGAAGTCAGAATTCATACTTTGCCTCCAAAATATCTAGTGACACAATTCCCTTTTTTCCATCCTCCATTACTATTTTTAACAGAAACAATAGAATATTTGGATATCAACCGTAATGACCAATTATAGTCTGAAGTGAAGTTTGATTACAGATCAGAGAATATTAATTCCTTTTGAATCAATTTCATTGGTAAACCTTGTATAATATCTTTCCAAGGTAACATACTAAATGGCATTTTTTTTTACATCGGAGGTCAGTTACGGACGAAAGTCCACATCAAGGTCGGAACTTAATTAAGATAAGGAGAGGTTAATGAAAGAGGAAACGAAGAGATAAAGGAAAGTATTTACGAATTTTGCATCAGGTGAAGACCTTTCTTTTAAAAAGTGTCAGGTCATAGTTATTGGGAAGAACATGAGAAGATAAAGAGTTTAAAAACTTCGAGGAATAAGGAAAATCAGCCCACCCTTAAGTTGCCAACGGCCACACAGTAATCATATGACGCAGCAGCTACTGGTGGGGGCACACAAGGAACCAGCTCTCCCTAGTGACAACCAAAGTAATACCTATGGAAGAGGGAAAGTGAACCAACCAGAAAGAGTTGCTAAGTCGAACCGCTTTCGACTCAGCTCTGTTGAGTGAGGATGCAGTACTAGAACCACCCCAGATATGAGAGCATTACTCCACACAAGGACGGATCAGTCCCTGTAGAGTTTATGTTACTGTAATACCAAGTATTTTCATTGATGTGAGAGCTGAAGTTGCAAAACCGTTGAGGAAGAGAGGAAAGTTGTGAGTAATTTTCGATGGAGAGATAGACAGAAACTGGGTCTTGTAGGCATACAGCTTAACAAGATTTTGTCTCCCACTGAGATATCCTGTCCAAGTCTGAGTTTATTGAGGAATTTGTGTCGAGACGAGATGCAGATCGAGTGACAAAAGAAGGAGCAGAATCATAGGATGTGGAAGAATGCAGTGTTGAGTCATCAGCGTATGAGTGCATTTTATTATTTGTATAATCGCTGATGAAAAGGAGAAAAACTGCAAGAGACAGGGAACAAACCTTGAGGTACACCACTGTTGATGAAGAAAGGCCGGGGGGTGGGGGGGGGGGGAGGCTGATCCATCAAGAACTCCGGAGATAGATCAGCCAGAGAGGAAGCTAGATATGAGTGAGCATAGTGGGGAGAGAAGCTTAAGAGTGACCCCAATGCCACAGTCTGTCAAAAGCTCTGGATATATAAAGGATAACTACACTGGATTCCTCAAAGTCTTTCAGGGATCATGAACAGACGGACATTAGTAAGATATGAAGGCTCCTGTAGATCTTGCCTCATGGCAGTCATTCTGTTGATCAGAGAGGAGACTGTGAGATTCAAGATGTCTGAGGATATGAGAGTCAAGAGGGATTCAGAGCTTGGAAATGATAGAAGTCAAAGCATCAGGACGATAGTGAGAGTGTTTAAAACGGTGACCCTTCTTATAGAAGGGACGTACCAACGTATGCTTCCAAGAGAAGGGAAAAGTTCTGCTTTTTGAATAGCAATGGATCAGACGAGGTAGCAAAGGTGTAGGTTCAGAGGGACATCTTTCAGTACACGGGGATAGGTGCCATCAGGATCATAAGCCATGCTTGTGTCTAATGAAAGAAACGTTTTTCGGACAGCCAAAAAGAGATTATGGGAAGAGGCATATGATTAGTATGAGGAGCATCAGGGGGTTTAGGAATGTTAGTCTTCCAAGGTGGAGTTAGAGAAGAAAGAGGGACCAAAGAGAGTTGCTTTGTCTACGGCAGAGACAGCTATAGTACCGTCAGAACGGAAAAATGATAGAAAGGTGGGGCGAAAGAAGTTCTTAACTATGGCCTTAGCTGAACACCAGAAAGACCTATCAGGGGATGACGAGGAGAGCATATCGCACTTCTCTTGAATAAAGGAACGGTCATCCTCACAAATATCATACAAGGTGGGCAGTGATAGGTGCTGAATGGAAATCAAAGGAAGGAGAATTTTTCCAAGCTCAATACGCCTGATCCCTTGCATAGATGAAAGAACAGGAAGGATTGAACCATGGATTGGAAGAAGATGTCGTCTTGGAGGAAGAGGGGATAAGTGCTTCCATTCCTGCAGCACTAACCGCTGCTATGCGTTTGGCGAATACAGAAGCATCACCACATTCGAGAAAGAAATTTTCCCAAGGAAAGTCAGAAAAGAATTTTCGTAATTCATTCCTGTCAGCTTTGTTGAGGTGTTGATATTTACGTTTAGAAAGAGCTTCTGGAGGGAGAGCTGCCGTTGAAAATTTATGAATGTATATATATATATATATATATATATATATATATATATATATATATATATATATATATATATATATATATATATTTTTTTTTTTTTTTTTTTTTTTTCTTATACTTTGTCGCTGTCTCCCGCGTTTGCGAGGTAGCGCAAGGAAACAGACGAAAGAAACGGCCCAACCCCCCCCATACACATGTACATACACACGTCCACACACGCAAATATACATACCTACACAGCTTTCCATGGTTTACCCCGGACGCTTCACATGCCTTGATTCAATCCACTGACAGCACGTCAACCCCTGTATACCACATCACTCCAATTCGCTCTATTTCTTGCCCTCCTTTCACCCTCCTGCATGTTCAGGCCCCGATCACACAAAATCCTTTTCACTCCATCTTTCCACCTCCAATTTGGTCTCTCTCTTCTCCTCGTTCCCTCCACCTCCGACACATATATCCTCTTGGTCAATCTTTCCTCACTCATTCTCTCCATGTGCCCAAACCATTTCAAAACACCCTCTTCTGCTCTCTCAACCACGCTCTTTTTATTTCCACACATCTCTCTTACCCTTACGTTACTTACTCGATCAAACCACCTCACACCACACATTGTCCTCAAACATCTCATTTCCAGCACATCCATCCTCCTGCGCACAACTCTATCCATAGCCCACGCCTCGCAACCATACAACATTGTTGGAACCACTATTCCTTCAAACATACCCATTTTTGCTTTCCGGGATAATGTTCTCGACTTCCACACATTTTTCAAGGCTCCCAAAATTTTCGCCCCCTCCCCCACCCTATGATCCACTTCCGCTTCCATAGTTCCAGCCGCTGACAGATCCACTCCCAGATATCTAAAACACTTCACTTCCTCCATTTTTTCTCCATTCAAACTCACCTCCCAATTGACTTGACCCTCAACCCTACTGTACCTAATAACCTTGCTCTTATTCACATTTACTCTTAACTTTCTTCTTCCACACACTTTACCAAACTCCGTCACCAGCTTCTGCAGTTTCTCACATGAATCCGCCACCAGCGCTGTATCATCAGCGAACAACAACTGACTCACTTCCCAAGCTCTCTCATCCCCAACAGACTTCATACTTGCCCCTCTTTCCAGGACTCTTGCATTTACCTCCCTAACAACCCCATCCATAAACAAATTAAACAACCATGGAGACATCACACACCCCTGCCGCAAACCTACATTCACTGAGAACCAATCACTTTCCTCTCTTCCTATACGTACACATGCCTTACATCCTCGATAAAAACTTTTCACTGCTTCTAACAACTTGCCTCCCACACCATATATTCTTAATACCTTCCACAGAGCATCTCTATCAACTCTATCATATGCCTTCTCCAGATCCATAAATGCTACATACAAATCCATTTGCTTTTCTAAGTATTTCTCACATACATTCTTCAAAGCAAACACCTGATCCACACATCCTCTACCACTTCTGAAACCACACTGCTCTTCCCCAATCTGATGCTCTGTACATGCCTTCACCCTCTCAATCAGTACCCTCCCATATAATTTACCAGGAATACTCAACAAACTTATACCTCTGTAATTTGAGCACTCACTCTTATCCCCTTTGCCTTTGTACAATGGCACTATGCACGCATTCCGCCAATCCTCAGGCACCTCACCATGAGTCATACATACATTAAATAACCTTACCAACCAGTCAACAATACAGTCACCCCCTTTTTTAATAAATTCCACTGCAATACCATCCAAACCTGCTGCCTTGCCGGCTTTCATCTTCCGCAAAGCTTTTACTACCTCTTCTCTGTTTACCAAATCATTTTCCCTAACCCTCTCACTTTGCACACCACCTCGACCCAAACACCCTATATCTGCCACTCTGTCATCAGACACATTCAACAAACCTTCAATATACTCACTCCATCTCCTTCTCACATCACCACTACTTGTTATCACCTCCCCATTTACGCCCTTCACTGAAGTTCCCATTTGCTCCCTTGTCTTACGCACCCTATTTACCTCCTTCCAGAACATCTTTTTATTCTCCCTAAAATTTACTGATAGTCTCTCACCCCAACTCTCATTTGCCCTTTTTTTCACCTCTTGCACCTTTCTCTTGACCTCCTGTCTCTTTCTTTTATACTTCTCCCACTCAATTGCATTTTTTCCCTGCAAAAATCGTCCAAATGCCTCTCTCTTCTCTTTCACTAATACTCTTACTTCTTCATATATATATATATATATATATATATATATATATATATATATATATATATATATATATATATATGCTTGTGGCATGAGAAGAGTGGGAGGTGGGCTGTTTAGAAAGGGTAGTGAGTGGTGGGATGAAGAAGTAAGAGTATTAGTGAAAGAGAAGAGAGAGGCATTTGGACGATTTTTGCAGGGAAAAAATGCAATTGAGTGGGAGAAGTATAAAAGAAAGAGACATATATATATATATATATATATATATATATATATATATATATATATATATATATATATATATATATATATATATATATATGTAATATATATGTATATGTATATATATGTATATGTATATGTATATGTAATATATATATATATATATATATATATATATATATATATATATATATATATATATATATATATATATATATATATATATATATATATATGTATATATATATATATATATATATATATATATATATATATATATATATATATATATATATATATGGGAGGGTATTGATTGAGAGGGTGAAGGCATGTACAGAGCATCAGATTGGGGAAGAGCAGTGCGGTTTCAGAAGTGGTAGAGGATGTGTGGATCAGGTGTTTGCTTTGAAGAATGTATGTGAGAAATACTTAGAAAAGCAAATGGATTTGTATGTAGCATTTATGGATCTGGAGAAGGCATATGATAGAGTTGATAGAGATGCTCTGTGGAAGGTATTAAGAATATATGGTGTGGGAGGCAAGTTGTTAGAAGCAGTGAAAAGTTTTTATCGAGGATGTAAGGCATGTGTACGTGTAGGAAGAGAGGAAAGTGATTGGTTCTCAGTGAATGTAGGTTTGCGGCAGGGGTGTGTGATGTCTCCATGGTTGTTTAATTTGTTTATGGATGGGGTTGTTAGGGAGGTAAATGCAAGAGTCCTGGAAAGAGGGGCAAGTATGAAGTCTGTTGGGGATGAGAGAGCTTGGGAAGTGAGTCAGTTGTTGTTCGCTGATGATACAGCGCTGGTGGCTGATTCATGTGAGAAACTGCAGAAGCTGGTGACTGAGTTTGGTAAAGTGTGTGGAAGAAGAAAGTTAAGAGTAAATGTGAATAAGAGCAAGGTTATTAGGTACAGTAGGGTTGAGGGTCAAGTCAATTGGGAGGTGAGTTTGAATGGAGAAAAACTGGAGGAAGTGAAGTGTTTTAGATATCTGGGAGTGGATCTGTCAGCGGATGGAACCATGGAAGCGGAAGTGGATCATAGGGTGGGGGAGGGGGCGAAAATTTTGGGAGCCTTGAAAAATGTGTGGAAGTCGAGAACATTATCTCGGAAAGCAAAAATGGGTATGTTTGAAGGAATAGTGGTTCCAACAATGTTGTATGGTTGCGAGGCGTGGGCTATGGATAGAGTTGTGCGCAGGAGGATGGATGTGCTGGAAATGAGATGTTTGAGGACAATGTGTGGTGTGAGGTGGTTTGATCGAGTAAGTAACGTAAGGGTAAGAGAGATGTGTGGAAATAAAAAGAGCGTGGTTGAGAGAGCAGAAGAGGGTGTTTTGAAATGGTTTGGGCACATGGAGAGAATGAGTGAGGAAAGATTGACCAAGAGGATATATGTGTCGGAGGTGGAGGGAACGAGGAGAAGACGGAGACCAAATTGGAGGTGGAAAGATGGAGTGAAAAAGATTTTGTGTGATCGGGGCCTGAACATGCAGGAGGGTGAAAGGAGGGCAAGGAATAGAGTGAATTGGAGCGATGTGGTATACAGGGGTTGACGTGCTGTCAGTGGAGTGAATCAAGGCATGTGAAGCGCCTGGGGTAAACCATGGAAAGCTGTGTAGGTATGTATATTTGCGTGTGTGGACGTGTGTATGTACATGTGTATGGGGGGGGGGTTGGGCCATTTCTTTCGTCTGTTTCCTTGCGCTACCTCGCAAACGCGGGAGACAGCGACAAAGTATAAAAAAAAAAAAAAAAAAAAAAAAATATATATATATATATATATATATATATATATATATATATATATATATATATATATATATATATATATATGTAATATATATATATATATATATATATATATATATATATATATATATATATATATATATATATATATATATATATATATATATATATATATATGTAAGGCATGTGTACGTGTAGGAAGAGAGGAAAGTGATTGGTTCTCAGTGAATGTAGGTTTGCGGCAGGGGTGTGTGATGTCTCCATGGTTGTTTAATTTGTTTTTGGATGGGGTTGTTAGGGAGGTGAATGCAAGAGTTTTGGAAAGAGGGGCAAGTATGAAGTCTGTTGGGGATGAGAGAGCTTGGGAAGTGAGTCAGTTGTTGTTCGCTGATGATACAACGCTGGTGGCTGATTCATGTGAGAAACTGCAGAAGCTGGTGACTGAGTTTGGTAAAGTGTGTGAAAGAAGAAAGTTAAGAGTAAATGTGAATAAGAGCAAGGTTATTAGGTACAGTAGGGGTGAGGGTCAAGTCAACTGGGAGGTAAGTTTGAATGGAGAAAAACTGGAGGAAGTAAAGTGCTTTAGATATCTGGGAGTGGATCTGTCAGCGGATGGAACCATGGAAGCGGAAGTGGATCATAGGGTGGGGGAGGGGGCGAAAATCCTGGGAGCCTTGAAGAATGTGTGAAAGTCGAGAACATTATCTCGGAAAGCAAAAATGGGTATGTTTGAAGGAATAGTGGTTCCAACAATGTTGTATGGTTGCGAGGCGTGGGCTATGGATAGAGTTGTGCGCAGGAGGATGGATGTGCTGGAAATGAGATGTTTGAGGACAATGTGTGGTGTGAGGTGGTTTGATCGAGTAAGTAACGTAAGGGTAAGAGAGATGTGTGGAAATAAAAAGAGCGTGGTTGAGAGAGCAGAAGAGGGTGTTTTGAAATGGTTTGGGCATATGGAGAGAATGAGTGAGGAAAGATTGACCAAGAGGATATATGTGTCGGAGGTGGAGGGAACGAGGAGAAGTGGGAGACCAAATTGGAGGTGGAAAGATGGAGTGAAAAAGATTTTGTGTGATCGGGGCCTGAACATGCAGGAGGGTGAAAGGAGGGCAAGGAATAGAGTGAATTGGATCGATGTGGTATACCGGGGTTGACGTGCTGTCAGTGGATTGAATCAGGGCATGTGAAGCGTCTGGGGTAAACCATGGAAAGCTGTGTAGGTATGTATATTTGCGTGTGTGGACGTATGTATATACATGTGTATGGGGATGGGTTGGGCCATTTCTTTCGTCTGTTTCCTTGCGCTACCTCGCAAACGCGGGAGACAGCGACAAAGCAAAAAAAAAAAAAAAGAAAAAAAAATATATATATGTATATATATATATATATATATATATATATATATATATATATATATACACATATATATATTTTTTTTTTTTTCTTTTTTTTTTTTTTTATACTTTGTCGCTGTCTTCCACGTATATATATATATATATATATATATATATATATATATATATATATATATATATATATATATATATATATTTATATATTATTTTTCTTTTCTTTTAAACTATTCGCCATTTCCCGCGTTAGCGAGGTAGCGTTAAGAACAGAGGACTGGGCCTTTTTTGGAATATCCTCACCTGGCCCCCTCTGTTCCTTCTTTTGGAAAAAAAAAAAAAGAAAAGAGTATAGTCAGGTGAACCAACCGGGCCAATATCTTGTTGCTAAAGCGTGAAGGATAAGAGGTGAAAAACAGAACCAAAAAAAATTGAGAGATTGGCCACAGGGGACAGGAATATGGGTGGGCTGGGGCGATCATTTGCTCTAACTCGTTGAGAATGGAGAAAGTCAGGGTTTAAAATCTCCCACAGTCCGTATGGAGGTGATTGAACCGTTCCCTATGGTAAACGTTCAAATTCTGTAAGTAGAGGATAACGGCTTGCTGGTGACTGGATATCACGGCCTCATAACAAGAATTTAGATATTCGATAAAACATCTAAGATTTGTAGAAATAAGAAATCAGGAAGCAAAACAAAGGAAGAGCGCAGTAGTTTGGAGACAGACTTTTAACCACATAACATCAAAGTTTGGGGGCTCAAGGCCTATAAGGCGTGCAGCAGATGTGCTGATGTTGGAATAAGCACAGAAACCACCTTTGAACCGAAATCGTGCGTGGAGATTATAGCTGGATATGAGAAGCAGGCTCGTGAGAACATCATTAGACGATAAGGTCTCAGAGAGAAGTAAGATATTGGGAGAGGTACTCAACAGATGGTGCTCAACAGAAGAAAGGTTACAAGTGAGACCACGAATGTTGGTATTGTGAAAATAAAAAAGAGGGAGGTCTATCAGAGTGGGAGAAGTCGTGGTGGGTGCCTGAACCAATAACATCTGAGCCCTTCCCTCCCATTGGCAGTAGAGTCAGTCGGGAAGCTGGAAAATTTTAGCACCCCATGATGGCGGGACCTCTGGGCCATAGGTTTGTTGAAGTGGATCATGATCACATCTAAAAGCGGTTTTGCAGCCAGGAGTTGGCAAGAGAAGTTATATGAAGAGAGTAGACGAGTCTTGAGTAACTGTATGGTGCCTGCAAGAATGAGATGTCAGGACCAGTCCGGTAGTGCCGTTTTGATGAGACAGAAAGTAAGACCAGCAATCCTGACATGGAGAGTGTAAGATGGTTCATGGTTCTGACATGGTTCCGACCACCACTGTAACGCTCCTCAGTCAGGACGGTAGTACCACCCTGGGCAGTTGATGTCAACAATAACTACCTAATGGGTTGCTCCAAGGGCAGGGTATGGGATAATCCTTGAGTTAGCTGAGGTACTGGGAGGGGCCAATACACTACCACCTGAGCCCTCCCTCTCACTGGTGGCAAAAGAGTCACACAAGAAGTGTAGTCAGAGGAGTATACCTTAAATTTGTAGTGGTGGGAGAGGCAAATGCTCTGCTACCAGAGCTCTCCCTGTCATTGGTAGCGGGGTCAATAGAAGTGTTGCAGAAACATGTATATTTCTCCCACACTTGTCCGCCGTTGTCCGTTTTCCTCTCCACGTGAGGTTGTACCAGTCACTACGAGTCCCTCCCCCCTCTCTCTGTGTGGTTGTACCAGTTATCACCAGTCCCCCTCTCCCTGTGTGGTTGTACCAGTTATCACCAGTCCCCCTCTCCCTGTGTGGTTGTACCAGTTACCACCAGTCCCCCTCTTCCTGTGTGGTTGTACCTGTTACTACCAGTCCCCCTCTCCCTGTGTGGTTGTACCTATTACCACCAGTTTCCTCTACCTGTGTGGTTGTACCAGCTACCACCAATCCTCCTCTCCCTGTTTGGTTGTACCTGTTACCACCAGTTTCCTCTACCTGCGTGGTTGTACCAGTTACCACCAATCCTCCTCTCCCTGTTTGGTTGTACCTGTTACCATCTGTCCCCTCTCCCTGTGTGGTTGTACCTGGTACCACCAGTCCCCCTCTCCCTGTGTGGTTGTACCTGTTACCACCTGTCCCCTTTCCCTGTGTGGTTGTACCGGTTACGTACACCTTAATCTGTCCCATGACTCTGTGTTACACTATTTATGTAGTGGACCTACACCCTGTATTATTGTGTGATGGTATGTGTTACTCTACTGTCCCGTGACAGTGTGCGTTACATTACTTAAAATTGTTGACATACATCTCTTACTGTCCTATGATGGTCTGTGTCATTCTACCTTTGTTGGTAACCCATACCCTGTACTGCCCTACGACGGTCTGTGTCACACTACGTGTGTTGTGTAACCCTGACTGTATACACTGATAGAGCAACATCACTGCTGACAGTGTGCTACCATGAACCTACCTACATGACCAAAACACTGGAAACTTAACCACAAGTCTGGCATTACTATGGGTTATCAGGGAGCACTACAAGTCTAGGAATGCTATCATGAATCAGGCAACACTACAGTAAGTCTGGCGGTACTACCATAAACCAAGCAACACTTCAACATGTGTGGTAGTACTACCGTATATTAAGCAACACTACCCTAAATTTGGTAGTACTATCAATATAATACTGACTACAATATGAGGATATCATGCAGCCACACACACACACACACACACACACACACACACACACACACACACACACACACACACACCCATCAGTCTACCTGCTGACACCGAGAACGTGCTCGGATACCGCTCATATCCCAACGTAATTTCACACGTAACGGAATACTTCAACTGTATCAGACTAAGTGTGCGACAGCCTCCCACTGTACCAACCCATGGCTACACGAATCAGGTACAACACCACTGAAAGTAACACAAAACACAACAACAACCAACGTAGCACAAAATAGCATCAGCCGACAACTGAAATAACCCAAAACAATGTAATGAGGCCAGAGTTGTATCAGCATACAACGCCATCTGCTTGCTACCACTACAGGCCACAGTACAACGAGATTATAACATTACTGATCCATACCTGAACTAGCCCATAGCAAGGTCACCCACCCTCATATATCACCAGCTCAGAGCACCACCAGCTCACAACTACGCTGAACCAAAACGCTACTACTCTACAAATCCTTCGTCCCACAACTCCACCACCCAATAACTGGACGCATTTACGGTAGCATTACTTCACAAACTGGGTCATCCCATAACTATATAGGTCCAAAAACTGCAGGTAAAGTAGGCAGCTGGTAGGCAAGTACCAGCCATGGAGGTATGTTACCGATACTTCACACCTGGGTATTGGGAGGGCTAGTGACGGCTGCTTAGTGAGCCAGCACTTCAGTGGTTGTCAAGTTGCACTCCTCTGACCCAGGAAGCTGTCTTTTCTTTCTGTCTCACCCACAAGTGAATTGGTGGTATCTTGTCCACAAACATACTATCTTTTCCTTACTCATAACACTTGACAACACTTAACTCACACAACTCAGTCTTCGTAACTCTCGATCTTCCTGAGGCAGAAGCATTGATGGTAGAAGCATTGGATAGAAGTAGTGGGTAGGAACATTAGCCAGGAGCATTGGGTAGAAGTAGTAGCTTGAAACATTAGGTAGACACATTACGTAGGAGTAGACGCTCTGGAAACACTGCGCTGGAGTTGCCTTCTGCCAGTGGCTTGTTAAGGGTGAGGTACTAAGGCTAAGAAGCGGCCCTGTCGTTCATTGGTTATGGAGACTCCCTTGAGGGAGCTGCCAGAGGGGATGGGTGTCAGATACATAGAGAGATAGATGGATAGTTTTGCACCCAGTCAAGCGTTTAGATGGTATTTGCAGGGAAGGAATAGGAATGATTAGGAGGCTTACAAGAGAAAACGGATGGAATTCAGGACTTAAGTTACAAGGGCTGAAAGATTGCGGCAAATGAGAGATGATGAGAACGTCGATGAACTTCAGAGAATAAGACAATGGTTTTAAAATGTTAATCTGGGCAAATGGGGATGACAAAGAGGAGATCGGGTGGGGAATATAAGACGGAGTTAGTATTCTAAGGGAGTGGACGGTGTGTTAGATGAGGGAGAGATGGATCCACATGGTGTTCATGGCAAAGCCAAGATGCGAAGTGTTAGAATCATTGGGAATTAGATGGTTAAAAGAGAGGAGGGAGTGAAAACATAAGCATTAAGAGCAGATAAGATTGCATTAGAAAGGATATGGCGTCGTTATATAGTTAGTTAAGCTTTCTGAAGTATTTAGGGCCCTTAATGAAGTACATGAGGACTGTTGGAATGCATGCATAGTTCCTTTGTGTTAAGTCAAGGAACACAAGTATACAAAACGGGTCGAATTACAAAAATATACGTCTGTTGAGTATTCCAGGTAAGGTTTATGTGAATAATGACTGAGTGTTGTATCCTGTGAGGTACAGTTGATTGATGAGAAGCATTGTGGCTTCAGAAGTCGAAGGTGTGATTTAGATGTTTGTTTTGAAGAACGCGTGAGTGATATATCTGAAGAAAGAGAGTGACTTGTATGCGGGATTTATGGATCTGGGGAAACTTATGATAGACTTGACAGAAATGTCTTATGGGAGGTGATACGTATGTATGTAGTACACGTGAAGTTACTATATGAAGTAAAGATATTTTACAGGAAGAATAACGCATGTGTCTTAACAGACCAATGGGTCTTTTCGAGGCTGTTTGTGGTACCAGACGTAATCAGAAACTCATACATTAACTGGTAAAGTTAGACGAAATATAGATAATACCATGCAAATTGTGGATATGACTAAGGAAGCGCAAATGATTTAAGTCGTGGACTTGAGGCGATATAGTTAATGGCTCTCTTGCTTCTAACGGAACTGTAAAACTCCTTAGGGTTTCTTTGCTATTTTCAGCGGTATATGTATATATTGATACTTATTTTATCTTATAACTCTCTTACTTTCTCTGTACCAATTTACACAACTCCGTCATGTCTATAAAGTTCTTATGAGCCACCTTCTTAGATAGCAGGCACTCTTATTTTCACCGTCCACCTCCTCAGCTTTGTTTTAGAAAAATTTGACTGTCTACTACGCAGTGGCATATATGTTCCCTTTACTACTTTGAAGGTTTTCCTGAAACTCTTCCAAGGTAAATTTACGTCGTTTCGTTTTTATTAACCATATCATCCCAAGTTTGTCTGTCAATAACAATATGAAGATCATTAAAATTTGTATGTTTAGAATCAGATATTTTTTCGACTGTTATGTTGACTAAAATTACATGCGGTGTTGAAAGCGACGTTAAATGTTATTTGTCGTAATCACTTGTAACAAACCTTCCTCCAACTTCAGTGTTACTAACAAGATCCTCCTTTGTGGTTAGAACTAAATATAATGTACTCTCGCAGTGAGTAGATTTCTCAACTAATTGGCTCAGGGAACTATCAAGTAAATCTAGGTAGCGTCCACGCCCTCAGCTGCTAGCGAGGGATTCTCCCCATTTAAATACCGGTATGTTAAAAAATTCTCCTACTGTGGTGAAATATTGTCCATTACAGTCTTCTTATAACTGATCATTAGATTCTTCGTCTACCTCTGGTGTTTGTGCAGCGGGGGCTTTAAACTAGTCCGACTGTTGGTTTCTCACGAATTTTATCTTTAATTTCCATGAAAATGAAGTCGACATTCACAGCGGCTACAATGTCTTTTACCATTGGATTTAAATGAGCTTTAACAAACAGGAAGACACCACAGCTGACTTTGTTTTTCCTATCCCTGTTGACCAGCATGCACCCTGAAACTGAGTATTAGGTGAGGAAATCTCTATTGCTGATATCTGACCAAGATTCGAAAGTGGCAATTACATGATATCCTGCTAGCGCTGTTGTCTCCAACTCTGGGATTCTGTCGCGTGTAATCCAGGCGTTAATATAAAGCATTCTAAATGAAAATGAGGCCTATTTCGAAGGGTACTTACACGAGCTAGGTTTTTTTTTTTTTTTACCAGAACGCACGTGTAGACTTACTAAGGAGCCTACCAAAACGCGCAGCTTCCACTTCATTCAGGTGTAGTCCATCCTTCATAAACATATCAGACTGCATGTAGAAATGCTGCCACAAGTTTATGATATCAACTTCTTCCTGCAAGCAAAGGTTTACTAATCTGTTATTTACACTGAACGCCCTACTAAAGAAGGCGTTCCCGGCGCCGAGCCTGGGAAGAACTGAAATCATAACATCATCAGTTTTACCTCGAAAAGGTCAAATAAGCCGACGATATTTCTTCAACAGTTCCTCTGATCTCTGGTTCAGTACATCATTAGTGCCTACATGACAGCTAACAAGTGTATTATCGTGCATGCCACCACAAACCACCTCCACATCGTCAGCAGCATCACCCACCCTGACATCTGGAAAACGAAAACGTTTACGGCGTGAAGGGTTTCTGGCGCAGAATTCCTCCAGTTGTACTCGGATCATCAAGTTGAAGACGAGCCTTACTTCGTGTCCGTTGTCCTCGATATCACCCAAAGCCTGACATTGACTTCTTTTTTTAATTTACTAACATCAGAGGTAAACGTTTACGGGGTTTCGCACCTCGTCGCATTACCTGGAAAGGTCGGCTTTCCCTGGTGAGAGAAGATGGAGTCCTTAGGGGTGTCTCAACTCCCACAGCGCTTCTTCCCAACATTTTTGGGTCATTCCCTTATTCTCTTAACAAACTGGATTCAACGATGTCCTAAAGACATCTACTCTGTGTGTTAGAACATTATTGTATCAGCATCGGCGGCCATATTTTCCTCAAAACCTGTAAATTAAAAGCATCATAAGATTATCTTAGAAACTGAAAGGCAAACTTCCCACTGTATACAGAACACTGTTGACCTGCTGGCTAGATGAAATAGTAAACAGAAATTTTCTTATACCGAAAAAAAAGGCTTAATAAGACCTGAAAAAATGTTCACCGAACTTTCGACATTATGAACACTGACCCAGTTGGTTACGCTCCAGGAATCTCCACTTCCTCTATGATGCCGTGTTTCCTCAGCTCAGGTGACCTGAACGCGAATCTTTCCGCTTTCCTTATCACGGTATGTAGCATTTTTCAGCTGGAAGATATATGAAAAGAAGTTGATAAAAAAAAACACCGGGGAAAAAGGACAATAATTCTGTCTCAGAAAATGAGGTAATAACATAGAGATAAAATCACAAAAAAGACACGACCTTGTAAGTTTGGCATACAAGAGTTCCACGTTGCCCAATTTCTCCCAGGCGCACGTTTGAGGAGTACTTGTTTTCTTTCTTATCCCTCACGATTCTTAGCACTTCTCAGCACTACAGTGTGGTACACAACTAACTGAACACTTCACAACACGCAAAAACGTTCTGCTTGAAAAGATGTCGTGACAGAACCTTGAAAATGTACGACAAAAAGATGTTATATTCAATCCAGTGAATCGTGTTGCACAGCACACACACACACACACAGGCACGTCTGACCACTGGGAAGGATTGGCCCGAACTGAAGAGGATGATGGATGTGTCGAACATGGAATGCATGAGAACGATATGCAGAGTGAGACAGGTTGATGGGTTTAAAAAGAAAAAAAAAAGGATTCTTGTCAGGAAGAAGTTTGGCAGTAAGCGCAGTGTGGCTGAAGAACCAGTCAGGGTGTGCTGAAATGCTCCATGCATATGGAGTGGCTGTATGAAAAGAGAATGAGAGGAGGATATGCGTGTCGGAAACAGAGGGGAAAAAGAGACAAGGGAAACTGAGGAATAGGAGGGTGGACTAAAGGAAGCTTTGGGGTATGGGGCTTTGGTTTCAATATATTGTATTGTATATGTATATAAAAAGTGGAGACTGTATAAGCGGTAATGAGAACGTTCTTTTCTCTCCTCCTGACGCTACCTTGCAATCATAGGTAGAGTTTTATTATTGGATTTTATTATTAGATTTTTTATTATACTTAATCGCTGTCTCCCGCGTTAGCGAGGTAGCACAAGGAACCAGACGAAAGAATGACCCAACCCACCCACATATACATACCAATACTTTTCATTGTATACATACATATACATACATAGACATGTACATATACACACATGTACATATTCATATTTGCTGCTTTCATCCATTTCCGTTGCCACCCCGCCACACATGAAATGGCACCCCCTTCCCCTAGCGCGGGCGCGCAAGGTACCACTAGAAGACGACAACAAAAGCCACATTCGTTAATACTCAGTCTCCAGCTGTCATTTGTAATGCACCGAAACCACAGCTCCCTTCCCACATCCAGGCCCCACAAAACTTTCCATGGTTTACCCCAGATGTTTCACATGTCTCGGTTCAGTCCACTGACAGCACGTCGACCCCAGTATACCACATCGTTCCAATTCTCTCTATGCCTTGCACACTTTCATCCTCTTGTATGTTCAGACCCCGATCGCTCAAAATATTTTTTACTCCATCCTTCTACCTCCAATTTGGTCTCCCACTTCACGTTCCCTCTACCTCTGACACATATATCCTCTTTGTTAACTTTCCTCACTCATTCTCTCTGTGTGACCAAACCATTTCAGTACACCCTCTTCTGCTCTCTCAACCACAATCTTTTTATTACCACACATCTCTCTTACTCATTCATTACTTACTCGATCAAACCACCTCACACCACATATTGTCCTCAAACATTTCATTTCCAACACATCCACCCTCCTCTCCAAAACTCTTGCATTCACCTCCCTAACAACCCCATCAATAAACAAATTAAACAACCATGGAGACATCACGCACCCGTGCTGCAAACCGACGTTCACTGAGAACCAATCACTATCCCCTCTTCCTACTCGTACGCATGCCTTACATCCTTCATAAACACTTTTCACTGCTTCTAGCAACTTTCCTCCCACACCATATACTCCTGATACCTTCCACAGAGCATATCTATCAACTCTATCATATGCTTTCTCCAGATCCATAAAACCTACATACAAATCCGTCTGTTTTTCTAAGTATTTCCCACATACATTCTTCAAAGCAAGCACCTGAGCCACACATCCTCTACTACTTCTGAAACCTCACCACTACTCCCCAGTCTGATGCTCTGTACATGCCTTTACCCTCTCACTCAATACCCTCCCATATAATGTCTCATAATACCCACCAACAGCCAGGATCCGAACCGAAGACCATATGCATGGTATCCGGGAACGCTAACGGCTAGGCTACGATCGCCCATAACAAGGAAATGATTATTCGATTACAGGGAATCAAATAGCCTTCGTCTCTCATCCATGAGTAACGGGGTCTACGTTTGTAAAGTAAGGTACTGTAAAATATTAACTGCTGGTAATGTGAGCCTGATGAGATTTGACAGGTCTAGACCCCGTTGCATATGGATGTGAGACGAAAGGTATTCGATTACTTGTAGTCGAAAGTCATTTCCGCTTAGCATTCTCGAATACCATGTAGAAGGTCCTGGGTTCGAATCCTGGCTGTTGGAGGGTATTAGATGTTCTATTAAAGAACGCGTTCATATGCACTATATTCGTTTTCGTATACCTTCGCGTTTGTACAGTAAAGTAGTCTTTATGTGGAATTTTTTGAAACAAAATACTACAAGATATCTTACCTTCTAATGCAATTTGGTTTAGGTATGTAGATGATGTTCTTTGTTTGGCCAACAAATGAAAATTTAAAAACATTTCTCCCCTTACTTAACAATCTAGTACTTTCCATCAAATCTACTGTAGAAAATGAAAATAATGGTATGTTGCTATTTTCATATTGCATGATTCATAGGCAAGGAAACAAGTTTAAGTTTGTCATATACAGAAAACCTACCAATGTATGCTCATATATCCATTATTACTCAACTCAACATGACAGAGTTTGATTATCATCATTTCAACTATGTTCCTTGGGGCATTACGTATTTGCAGTCCAGAGTATATTGATGAGTTTTAGATGATATATTCTACTGGATCTAAGTTAAAGTACCTTAGATCTTTCATTGATAAATCCATTAAATTAGCAAAAAAATCATTTTATAAAGTTGAGCCCAAACCCCCCATTGACACCAAGAATCTTTTAGTTCTAGCTTCTTTTAATAATGATTTTACTTTACTTCCCATGTTGCTTAAATCCTTTAATGTAAATGTTGCCTTTAGCAACAATAATGTTATAAAGAATAACTTAATCAGGAACTCACCTGAAAATTCTCCTAGGTGCATCTACAAAGTGCCATGTAGAAATTGTGATAAGTTTTATGGTGGGCAGACTGGTAAGGATCTTTCTGTTAGACTTACGCAACATGAATATAGTTTAAGAACAGGACAAGAATCAAATACCTTGTTTGATCACGTTAAAAACTATGATCAGTGTATTGACTGGAGTAATGCCCTCTCAGTTATTAACTCTGACTCCAGTACCACGAGCAATATCATTGAATCTTCTATTATTAGATAATCTTGATATTAGTGAAGGTCCATACAAATTAGATAACTTTATTGTTGATAAAATTTGTAAACAATTCACCATCTTGTCCACATAATAATAAGTTTATGATACGCTCGTTGTCTGTCTTGGACAGTCACATGTTTACCAAATGGCGTCCTAGCTACGTTTCCTCGTTGTATATCAACTGACTGTTATATTTCTCTCTTGTGTCTCCCTTGATGATGTGATTATTACACGAAAGTGCACTTGGGAACTTATCGTGCTTCATTTTCCCCGTGGACTCATAGGAATGAATATATATATATACATATATATGTATATATATATATATATATATATATATATATATATATATATATATATATATATATATATATATATATATGTATATATATATATATATATATATATATATATATATATATATATATATATATATATATATATATATATATAGGGGGCTAATGGGAAGGTGATAACAAGTAGTGGTGATGTGAGAAGGAGATGGAGTGAGCATTTTGAAGGTTTGTTGAATATATTTGATGATAGAGTGGCAGATATAGGGTGTTTTGGTCGAGGTGGTGTGCAAAGTGAGAGGGTTAGGGAAAATAATTTGGTAAACAGAGAAGAGGTAGTCAAAGGTTTGCGGAAGATGAAAGCCGGCAAGGCAGCGGGTTTGGATGGTACTGCAGTGGAATTCATTAAAAAAGGGGGTGACTGTATTGTTGACTGGTTGGTAAGGTTATTTAATGTATGTATGATTCATGGTGAGGTGCCTGAGGATTGGCGGAATGCTTGCATAGTGCCATTGTACAAAGGCAAAGGGGACATATTACAGAGGTATATGTTTGTTGAGTATTCCTGGGAAATTATATATTGATTGAGAGGGGGAAGGCATGTACAGAGCATCAGATTGGGGAAGAGCAGTGTGGTTTCAGAAGTGGTAGAGGATGTGTGGATCAGGTGTTTGCTTTGAAGAATGTATGTGAGAAATACTAAGAAAAGCAAATGGATTTGTATGTAGCATTTATGGATCTGGAGAAGGCATATGATAGAGTTGATAGAGATGCTCTGTGGAAGATATCAAGAATATATGATGTGGGAGGCAAGTTGTTAGAAGCAGTGAAAAGTTTTTATCGAGGATGTAACGCATGTGAACGTGTAGGAAGAGAGAAAAGTGATTGGTTCTCAGTGAATGTAGGTTTGCGGCAGGGGTGTGTGATGTCTCCATGGTTGTTTAATTAGTTTCCGGGGTAAACCATGGAAAGGTCCGTGGGGCTTGGTGTAGATAAGGAGCTGCGGTTTCGGTGCATAACACACGACAGCTAGTGAATGAGTTTGAGCGGATGCGGCATTTTTTTATGTTTCCTGGCGCTACCTCGCTAATGCAAGGGTTGGTGATGCTGTTTCCTGTGGGGCGGGGTGGCACCGAAAATGGATGAAGGCAAGAAAGTCTCAATATATATATATTTATATATATATATATATATATATATATATA
The DNA here is from genome assembly GCF_036320965.1 of Panulirus ornatus. Classification (NCBI taxonomy): domain Eukaryota; kingdom Metazoa; phylum Arthropoda; class Malacostraca; order Decapoda; family Palinuridae; genus Panulirus; species Panulirus ornatus. Next base: position 36,893,892 of record NC_092243.1, on the reverse strand, counting down.
TATATATATATATATATATATATATATATATATATATATATATTTATATATATATCTTTTTCTTTCAAACTATTTCCCATTTCCCGCGTTAGCGAGGTAGCGTTAAGAACAGAGGACTGGGCCTTTGAGGGAATATCCTCACCTGGCCCCCATCTCTGTTCCTTCTTTTGGAAAATTAGAAAAAAAAACGAGAGTGGAGGATTTCCAGCCCCACGCTCCCTCCCCTTTTAGTCGCCTTCTACGACACGCAGGGAATACGTGAGAAGTATTCCTTCTCCCCCATCCCCAGGGAAAATATATATATATATATAAATATATATATATATATATATATATATATATATATATATATATATATATATATATATATATATATATATATATATATATATATATATATATATGTACATATATATATATTTTTTTTTTTGCTTTGTCGCTGTCTCCCGCGTTTGCGAGGTAGCGCAAGGAAACAGACGAAAGAAATGGCCCAACCCACCCCCATACACATGTATATACATACGTCCACACACGCAAATATACATACCTACACACACACATATATATATATATATATATATATATATATATATATATATATATATATATATATATATTTTTTTTTTTTTTTCATACTATTCGCCACTTCCCGCGATAGCGAGGTAGCGTTAAGAACAGAGGACTGGGCCTTTTTTGGAATATCCTCACCTGGCCCCCTCTGTTCCTTCTTTTGGAAAATTAAAAAAAAAAAAAAAAAAAGAGAGAGAGGGGAGGATTTCCAGCCCCCCGCTCCCTCCCCTTTTAGTCGCCTTCTACGACACGCAGGGAATACGTGGGATGTATTCTTAATCCCCTATCCCCAGGGATAATATATATATATATATATATATATATATATATATTATCCCTGGGGATAGGGGAGAAAGAATACTTCCCACGTATTCCCTGCGTGTCGTAGAAGGCGACTAAAAGGGGAGGGAGCGGGGGGCTGGAAATCCTCCCCTCTCACTTTTTTTTTTTTTTTAATTTTCCAAAAGAGGGAACAGAGAAGGAGCCCAGGTGAGGATATTCCCTCAAGGGCCCAGTCCTCTGTTCTCAACGCTACCTCGCTAATGCGGGAAATGGCGAATAGTATGAAAGAAAGAAAGATATATATATATATATATATATATTCCCTGGGGATGGGGAGAAAGAATACCTCCCACGTATTCCCTGCGTGTCGTAGAAGGCGACTAAAAGGGAAGGGAGTGGGGGGCTGGAAATCCTCCCCTCTCGTTTTTTTTTTTTTTCCAAAAGAAGGAACAGAGAAGAGGTCCAGGTGAGGATATTCCCTCAAAGGCCCAGTCCTCTGTTCTTAACGCTACCTCGCTATCGCGGGAAATAGCGAATAGTATAAAAAAAAAAAAAAAAAATATATATATATATATATATATATATATATATATATATATATATATATATATATATATATATATATATATATATATATATATGAAAAAGAGGGCAAATGAGAGTTGGGGTGAGAGAGTATCATCAAATTTTAGGGAGAATAAAAAGATGTTCTGGAAGGAGGTAAATAAAGTGCGTAAGACAAGGGAGCAAATGGGAACTTCAGTGAAGGGGGCTAATGGGGAGGTGATAACAAGTAGTGGTGATATGAGAAGGAGATGGAGTGAGTATTTTGAAGGTTTGTTGAATGTGTTTGATGATAGAGTGGCAGATATAGGGTGTCTTGGTCGAGGTGGTGTGCAAAGTGAGAGGGTTAGGGAAAATGATTTGGTAAACAGAGAAGAGGTAGTAAAAGCTTTGCGGAAGATGAAAGCCGGCAAGGCAGCAGGTTTGGATTGTATTGCAGTGGAGTTTATTAAAAAGGGGGTGACTGTATTGTTGACTGATTGGTAAGGTTATTTGATGTGTGTATGACTCATGGCGAGGTGCCTGGGGATTGGCGGAATGCGTGCATAGTGCCATTGTACAAAGGCAAAGGGGATAAGAGTGAGTGCTCAACGTACATAGGTATAAGTTTGTTGCTTATTCCTGGGAAATTATATTGGAGGGTATCGTTTGAAAGGGTGAAGGCATGTACAGAGCATCAGATTGGGGAAGGGCAGTGTGGTTTCAGAAGTGGCAGATGATGTGTGGATCAGGTGTTTGCTTTGAAGAATGTATGTGAGAAATACTTAGGATAGCAGATGGATTTGTATGTAGCATTTATGGATCTAGAGAAGGCATATGATAGAGTTGCTAGAGATGCTCTGTAGAAGTATTAAGAATATATGGTGTGGGAGGCAAGTTGTTAGATGCAGTGAAAAGTTTCTATCGAGGATGTAAGGCATGTGTACGTGTAGGAAGAGAGGAAAGTGATTGGTTCTCAGTGAATGTAGGTTTGCGGCAGGGGTGTGTGATGTCTCCATGGTTGTTTAATTTGATTCTGGATGGGGTTGTTAGGGAGGTGAATGCAAGAGTTTTGGAAAGAGGGGCAAGTATGAAGTCTGTTGTGGATGAGAGAGCTTGGGACGTGAGTCAGTTGTTGTTCGCTGATGATACAGCGCTGGTGGCTGATTCGTGTGAGAAACTGCAGAAGCTGGTGACTGAGTTTGGTAAAGTGTGTGACAGAAGAAAGCTGAGAGTAAATGTGAATAAGAGCAAGGTTATTAGGTACAGTAAGGTTGAGGGACAAGTCAATTGGGAGGTAAGTTTGAATGGAGAAAACTGGAGGAAGTGAAGTGTTTTAGCTATCTGGGAGTGGATTTGGCAGCGGATGGAACCATGGAAGCGGAAGTGAATCATAGGGTGGGGGAGGGGGCGAAAGTTCTGGGAGCGTTGAAGAAAGTGTGGAAGTTGAAAACATTATCTCGGAAAGCAAAAATGGGTGTGTTTGAAGGAATAGTGGTTTCAACAATGTTATATGGTTGCAAGGCGTGGGCTATGAATAGAGTTGTGCGAGGAGGATGTATGTCCTGGAAATGAGATGTTTGAGGACAATATGTGGTGTGAGGTGGTTTGATCGAGTAAGTAATGTAAGGGTAAGAGAGATGTGTGGTAATAAAAGGAGTGTGGTTGAGAGAGCGGAAGAGGGTGTGTTGAAATGGTTTGGCCACATGGAGAGAATGAGTAAGGAAAGATTAACCAAGAGGATATATGTGTCAGGGGTGGAAGGAACGAGGAGAAGTGGGAGACCATATTGGAGGTGGAAAGATGGAGTGAAAAAGATTTTGAGTGATCGGGGCCTGAACATGCAGGAGGGTGAAAGGCGTGCAAGTAATAGAGTGAATTGGAACGATGTGGTATACCGGGGCCGGCGTGCTGTCAATGGATTGAACCAGGGTATATGAAGCGTCTGGGGTAAACCATGGAAAGTTTTGTGGGGCCTGGATGTGGAAATGGAGCTGTGGTTTCGGTGCATTACTACATGACAGCTAGAGACTAAATGTGAATGAAAGTGGCCTTTCTTGTCTTTTCCTAGCGCTACCTCGTGCACATTTGGGGGGAGGGGGTGGTTATTTTCATGTGTGGTGGGGTGGCTATGGAATGAATAAAAGCAGACAGTATGAATTTTTGCATGTGTATATACGTATATGTCTGTGTGTGTATATATATGTATACGTTGGGATGTATAGGTATATATATTTGCGTGTGTGGATGTGTATGTATATACATGTATATGTGGGAGGGTTCGGCCATACTTTCGTCTGTTTCCTTGCGCTACCTCGCTAACGCGGGAGACAGCGACAAAGCAAAATGAAATATAACAAATAATATATATATATATATATATATATATATATATATATATATATATATATATATATATATATATATATATATATATATTTATATATATATATATATATATATATATATATATATATATATATATATATATATATATATATATATATATATATATATATATATATATTTATGTTTTGATAGCTGTGTATTGATGAACCATGATAAAACAAAATGAAAATTACTGTAGTTGTCTGCAGATTTTCTTTTGTTATCGAGATGTGTTAAGGGGATGAAGCTACTTTAATGTTTTGCTTATGTGAGAGAGATGCTAATAGCAAATGTGGGTAGAAATACGATATCAGTTTTTGAAAGAGAATGGATGGCACAGCGTTACATAAGCTGAACGATGAAGAACTGGACGCTGTGGATGTGTTTAGGAAACTGGAAAGATGAGGACGGTAATGGGAAAGTTCACTTTGTAGGTAGAGTTTAGTATAGGTGGATATACCGAGGTTCTAGATATAAGACCTGGTGAAAATTATATTAGCTGTAGATTAAGGAAAAAACTTGTAAAACGGTATTCTTGCCTCATCTCTGTCGTGTGTATGTGAAAGCGATTTGTTCGTATGTCAGGATTAGTAAAAGATTGGGAAAGAAGGAAAGAATAGTTAAACGGTTTACTCATATTGGTCGAATTCGTATAATACATACAGCTTAGAGTGAAAGGTAAAGAAAGGTTATTTGGTGTGAAGAAAATATTCAGAAGACACCTAGATGAATGTCTAAAGATATGGTTGTGTTAAAGGAATGGTTGATTTGGTCAGACAATATATAGTGGTGTTACTGAAGGAGAAAGACGTGGTAGACTGTGGAAAAGATGAACAGATGAAGTGAGAGCATTGATTACATCGATGAGGATAAAACAGGAATATTATATCTGATACGCCAGAAACATCGTATAATTTCAGGTCGTGTGAAAGTAGCATTCGGTCGCATTTGACGAATCATCTTAGCCAAAGAAATTCAGTGCTTGATGCAGCCAGAGTGGAATTAAGTTTGCCAAGTATTCATGAAGTAACATATGAAGTTAATATGAATAAGTATAATAAAATTAGTAAGAAGAGGAGGATGATTTGATATTGTTCGCGAGTTACATTTTAGTAAAAAGTGTAAGGTGGAATTAGTGAGGAATGTAAAGGACCATTTGGTTATGTAGCAAGTTGATCAGTCTTGTTATCGTGCACAGGAGGGAAGGAATACTTGACCACCCTGAGAGGAAGACAGAGCGGATTTACTTATCAGGTCATTAATTATGAACAAGACTTGCAGGATATCTGGGAGCGTGGTGCACTCACATGATCGATGATGTGCCATAGAAAAATAAGATACACATTTTCTTTGATGACTCAGTAGGTGAAGAAGAAAGAAGATGGAGTATTGTTATGGGATCTTAATACATGTGGGGAAAAAATGAATGAACATTTTTACTCAGGCAGAGTTACAAGCAATTTCTGCCGCTCTTTGTCAAGTCCAGGATGAATGAGAGGATGTGTATGTTTTTGTTGATGGTACAGGAGCATTAGAATCACTTAACATCAAGAATCCTGTATATTGTTGGGGCTGGGGGATGTGTTGTCTTATTAGAACATTTTCATGAAAATGAATATTCAGTTTCAGTGGATTCCTTGTCATGCTGGGATTTATTCAAATGAGACTGCGGTTATGCTAGCAAAAAGCCCAACTGCTAAGGATGAAATTGACGTTCTTTGTCAATTTGTGAAACAGGTAAGACCAGTGATCGAGTGTGATAAGAAGAAATGAATAAGTTTAGCATGAGGAATGAACCATCTGACAGTAATACTTTTAAACGTTAAGTAATAATGATTAATGATACCAACGTTATTAATAGTAAAGATGATACATCGGATGATATTGTACAAATGAGCTTTAGATTAGGATATAGATACTATTGACAACATGGGGTTGTTTCTACCATAGAGGAACGAAGGTTTGGAGTGTGTGGGGTTGAGGATGGTCACACATTAGAACATTATGTTCTTAGGTCTATTTGTATCAGTACGACTAGGAATGGTGCATTTGAAGATGTGACGCAACAGATTATCTGAATGTTAGTCAATGGAGAAGTTAAAGAAATATTTGAGAGAACATTGAATGTTTGCCCCACCGAGACCTGACTAATGTATACTTGTTTTGTGAGGTAATGATCTACGTATGTATACAGTAACTAATGTTAGAGGAAAAATGTAATTTAGTGTAAGTGTAATGAATGGACAGGATTGGGTGAGAACAGACAACTGTCTTCTCTTAGTGTCCTATTTTTTGTTTTGTTCTTGTTTTACATATTGCTGTAAGATATTAACTAATTTAGATAATTCATCTGAGTGAAGAAATAGGATGCGCTATACTGATGTATATTTTTTTCAATTTCGCACATGGGTATTGGGTGAGGATGTATAACTGTGATCAGAGAGACAGTATACATCTGATGCTCTCCGTGAAATTCAGAATGGAATTGATAACAATCCAATGTAGATCATTTCATAGCTTCTTCGTCTTGTCTCTCACAGCTCCAGTCACTTAAGATCCTTTAGGCAATACTAGTGATATCTCAGCTTTCATATTTCGAACATCGCTAAACATGTGATCCAACACCTCGAAAGTTAGAACCATCTCTGTCATGTCACTAACCAACAATATCTATATGTAATCCTCTACTTATAAAACAAACTGACTCTTAAAACTCGTTTTCAATAGTCTATTCGTTGACTTTGGTTGTCTTACAACGTCATCAAACGTTGCGTCTCTCTGCTTTGCCTGTATTATCGTATCATCCCCATATATCATGTCCATCATGCACCATACCCTCTCTCAAGCAATACTCTTAACTACGCCTCCCTCAATGGTCTGTCTTTGAAGAATGTTGTAGTCATTAGGACACAGTTCATTTCTGTGTAGCCCTAACCTTACCCAAAGCCTCTCACATCTCCCGTTTGCCCTGAAACTGTTTCCAGTTCTCACATGCAAGGTCACATGACTCAGTCCCCTTACTGTATATGTAACACAAACCACACCATATGCATTCGTTCTATTTCTTTCATTTTCTCCCTTATCTTACATATGACCATCAAGTCCAAATTATTTCTCTCTAAAACTACATTTGTTCACGCTCCGTGCAAATCTCCCATGACCTCTATGTTTTCAACTATTGCCCACAAACAATTCCACTATATAAATATATGCAGTAATCTCACTGCTTGTCACCTTTGATAATATATCTACTTACGGAATTATATTTTCTCACTACCGCCCAGCAAGTTGGCTTATGCAAAATCCCTTTGACTGCCCATGACCATTTCTCAACCCTCCTGAACTCTGACGTCCTTCCTACGGAAATACTTTCTTATTCTACCTCTCCACCTTCACCCTGGTCTCCCTCCTCCTCTGCTCTCCTGCATTTCGCTGATATAGATTTTATTCGCCAACATTTATGTGCACCTCAACAACCCAGAATGTCATCCTTGATTTTTCGACTTTTTTCTTGTCCATTAATTCTCCCACCCTCTCTCGCATATTCATTACTCTCTGTGTCCCCCCCCCCCCCTTTTTTTTTTAACTTGATTTATAGACTCTAAAAGATCCGTCATAGATTGCACCACCTTTTTCTCTGCTGCTTTATGCCTACGTTTCACGTCCATACCCGACTCTGAGCGCCTCCACAAAGGTGTACTCATCTTTCATGATCTCAAAAGTTCTGGTCATCTGCCTACTACCCTCACTCTAATACCTTAACAGATGTTTCTCATTCTCTGAATATACTCACTAATGGTATTCCTCACCCACTCCAGCCTCTTCCGTTCATTCCTTATCTCACCTTAGCTCTCACACACACCCATTTACTTTTCTTTGAAATTCATTTTCGTCGGCAGTTCTTCCATTCCTTTACACACACACACACACTCAGTGTCTTCCACGCACACCACTAGTTCTCCCTCACTCCACACTAGCGTTCCCACACTACCCACACTCAACAGCAGCGTTCCCACACTACCCACGCTCTACAGCAGCGTTCCCACACTACCCACGCTCAACAGCAGCGTTCCCACACTACCCACACTCCACAGTAGCGTTCCCATACTACCCACGCTCTACAGCAGCGTTTCCACACTACCCACGCTCTACAGCAGCGTTCCCACACTACCCACGCTCAACAGCAGCGTTCCCACACTACCCACGCTCTACAGCAGCGTCCCCACACTACCCACGCTCTACAGCAGCGTTCCCACACTACCCACGCTCTACAGCAACGTTCCCACACTACCCACGCTCTACAGCAGCGTTCCCACACTACCCACGCTCTACAGCAACGTTCCCACACTACCCACGCTCTACAGCAGCGTTCCCACACTACTCACGCTCTACAGCAGCGTTCCCACACTACCCACGCTCAACAGCAGCGTTCCCACACTACCCACACTCCACAGTAGCGTTCCCATACTACCCACGCTCTACAGCAGCGTTCCCACACTACCCACGCTCTACAGCAGCGTTCCCACACTACCCACGCTCTACAGCAGCGTTCCCACACTACCCACGCTCTACAGCAGCGTTCCCACACTACCCACGCTCTACAGCAGCGTTCCCACACTACCCACGCTCTACAGCAGCGTTCCCACACTACCCACGCTCTACAGCAAGCGTTCCACACACTACCCACGCTCTACAGCAACGTTCCCCACACTACCACGCTCTACAGCAGCGTTCCCACACTACCCACGCTCAACAGCAACGTTCCCACACTACCCACGCTCTACAGCAGCGTTCCCACACTACTCACACTCAACAGCAGCGTTCCCACACTACTCACACTCAACAGCAGCGTTCCCACACTACTCACACTCAACAGCAGCGTTCCCATACTACCCACGCTCTACAGCAGCGTTCCCACACTTCACGCCATCATTCTTACCAGGGTTCTCAGCACCTCCCCACTAGTGTTCTTATCCTCCATGCTCCCTTTTATCATTTCCGTCATCTGTTCCACTTCTAGTGGTATGAGAGTGTAAAGGAGGATAGAGATAAGATGAGGACGAATAGTGTCTGGCCATAAGCCGTAAGATAGGAGATGTGGTGAGGATAAGGAAGATGTCTTGCAGTCACTTACATAGTACTGAGGAGGAGCGGGTGAACGTAAGCTGGTTAGAATTATGGTTTGGGATAGCACGTCTATCACTATCTCCCCAAAGAACACACAGTATATACAACAATTAACCATGTAGCGCATGGTAGGAGTGTGAGGAAGCTTATTGTGGACGCTCAGGCTATGGGTGGTACGTGCTCGGGCAAGAATGAATGTAACTCCCAGGTAGAAACTGGTCACATGCTAGAATTGAGAAGAGTTAAAGTAAAATACCGTATCTGTCTTCTACGAACTAATATCATGTGATGAGGTTTTACCTGCCTGGACCCAGGGGGTTTTAAGGATTACAAATGTATGTTGCTATCATTTCATAGCAGAGTTTATACATCGTTTACAGAAAGGTATATTCTATGATGATGCTATATTGAATAGTAGTTTTTAAAATGCTGTGTATTAGATATATCTGGTGGAAAACAGCATTAAGAAACATTAACAGATTCCGGCGATAATGCCTCACATAGATCGTATAATCCGCTGTTCCTGACACGGATAAGTTACAAAGCAGATGGATCTGTTCTTGAGTAAATCTTTCGGGGAAAGACATGAAAATGAAATCAAGAGCAGAAAAGCGCCAACCGCTTAGTGTGATATCCATTAAAAGGTTCTTAATATCTTCATGATTAACAATCATGATTACCACATTATTCATCAGCAAGAACAAGTTCTTCTTTTTGATCTGTTGGTGATACTGAGGACGGAATGATGAAGACCAATTACCCTCATATTGTATGAGAGTAGAAAAACTCATCATCGGCTTGCATTTTGGTTTGCTGTGTATCACATGACATACGTACGTATTTGTATTTCTATGCATCAAAACGCTAGGAGTCTATAACTTGTAATGCTAACAAGAGTTTATTACCGAGTTCTGTAAGCTTGTGCTCTGTCTTACAAATCCATATTTCCAAGTGGGGACACAAGACTAACAAAACATGAATTGTATCCATATTTTCCACCGTGTTTTCTGATCTGTGTTTCCGATGTGATATTATACCTGATCCTCAGCAATACCTTCGTCGCTCGTGATTGCTCTCTTGTTATCGCTGTACGACTCACAATACATATCCATCACTATGACTGGACTCCGCTTGCAAGCGGTTACACTGCGAGAGTAAAGTGATCTACGGCAAGGCTGTATCATCGTCAATGAACATGTCGTTGACGAACTTATACCTACAAAGGAGGCCATTGATCAGCTAGTGAATCTAACGCAACCTAGAAGCTGTAAGAACCTCATTGTAGGAGTGATTAATGATAATACAGTCAATCATATATTTGCGCCACTTTTTTTTTTTTTTTGCAATTCAGTATATCGGTTTTTTTTTTTTTGGTATCCCTGGTTTATGCATTTTCCAATATTCAATAACAATTTCGTATATGACCAAGTGGTTCATCCTCTACGTCTTGTATGTCAAATTCTTTCGGGGTAACCTTCTCCATTGATTGTTTTTTTTTCAGTAACTAAGTTATTCATACACCTCACATTTCTGTTGTGTTGATTTCTCGTATTTCTGGTTTGTTTTTAGAATAATTCTCTCAATTTTTCTTTGTATGTTAATTCTCCTCGGTTTTCCTATCAGCCAGAGAAAAATATTCATGGTTTTATAACTATGATTATTTTCCCCTGACCAGTCTTTCTCAACTCGTTCAGCATGAAAGATTGTTTTGAAGAGCAATGGACCAATTTAATCCTCTGTAGTGCAACAAGGATGACTATTTATTACAAATCTTTTGTCTCCTACCGCTTGGGAAGGAGACTTGTGTGAGAAAGTACCAGGAGAGACTGAGTGCAGAATGGAAAAAAGTGAGAGCAAAGGACGTAAGGGGAGTGGGGAAGGAATGGGATGTATTTAGGGAAGCAGTGGTGGCTTGCACAAAAGATGCTTGTGTCATGAGAAGCGTGGGAGGTGGGCAGATCAGAAAGGGTAGTGAGTTGTAGGGTGAAGTAAGATTGTTAGTGAAAGAGAAGAGAGAGGCATTTGGACGATTTTTGCAGCGAAATAGTGCAAATGAATGGGAGATGTATAAAAGAAAGAGGCAGGAGGTCAAAAGAAAGTTGCATAAGGTGAAAAAGAGGGCAAATGAGAGTTGGGGTGAGAAAGTTATCATTAAATTCTAGGGAGAATAAAAAGATGTTCTGGAAGGAGGTAAATATAGTGTGTAAGACAAGAGAAAAAATGGGAACATCGGTGAAGGGGGCTAATGGTGAGGTAATAACAATTAGTGGTGAGGTGAGAAGGAGATGGAATGAGTATTTTGAAGGTTTGTTGAACGTGTTAGATGATAGAGTAGCAGATGTAGGGTGTTTTGGTCGAGGTAGTGTGCAAAGTGAGAGGGTTAGGGAGAATGGTTTGGTTAACAGAGGAGAGGCAGTGAAAGCTTTTCGGAAGATGAAAGCCGGCAATGCGGTGAGTTTGGATAGTATTGCAGTGGAATTTATTAAAAAAAGGGGGTGACTGTGTTGTTGACTGGTTGGTGAGGATATTTAATGTATGTATGAGTTATGGTGAAGTGCTTCAGGATTGCGGAATGCATGCATAGTGCCACCGTGTAAAGGCAAAGGGGATATAGGTGAGTGCTCAAATTACAGAGGTATAGGTTTGTTGAATATTCCTGGAAAATTATATGGGAGGGTATTGATTGAGAGGGTGAAGGCATGTACAGAACATCAGATTGGGGAAGAGCAGTGTGGTTTCAGAAGTAGTTGAGGATGTGCGGGTCAGGTGTGTGCTTTGAAGAATGTATATGAGAAATACTTAGAAAAACGAATGGATTTGTATGTAGCACGGGAGAAGGCATATGATAGAGTTGATAGAGATGCTCTGTGGAAGGTATTAAGAGTATATGATGTGGGAGGCAAGTTGCTAGAAGCAGTGAAGTTTTTATCAAGGATGTACGACATATGTAAGAGTAGGAAGAGAGGAAAGTGATTGGTTCCCAGTGACTGTCGGTTTGCGGCAGGGGTGTGTGATGTCTCCATGATAGTTTAATTTGTTTATGGATTGGGTTGTTACGGAGGTGAATGCAAGATTTTTGGAGATAGAGGCAAGTATGCAGTCTGTTGTGGATAAGAGGGCTTGGGAAGTGAGTCAGTTGTTGTTTGATGATGATACAGCGCTGGTGGCTGATTCATGTGAGAAACTGCAGAAGCTGGTGACTGAGTTTGGTAAAGTGTGTGAAAGAAGATAGTTAAGAGTAAATGTGAATAAGAGCAAGGTTATTAGGTACAGTAGGGTTGAGGGTCAAGTCAATTGGGAGGTAAGTTTGAATGGAGAAAAACTGGAGGAAGTAAAGTGTTTTAGATATCTGGGAGTGGATCTGGCATCGGATGGAATCATGGAAGCGGAAGTGAGTTACAGGGTGGGGGAGGGGGCGAAAATTCTGGGAGCCTTGAAGAATGTTTGGAAGTCGAGAACATTATCTTGGAAAGCTAAAATGGGTATGTTTGAAGGAATAGTGGTTCCAACAATGTTGTATGGTTGCGAGGCGTGGGCTATGGATAGAGTTGTGCGCAGGTGGGTGGATGTGCTGGAAATGAGATGTTTGAGGACAATATGTGGTGTGAGGTGGTTTGATCGAGTAAGTAATGTAAGGGTAAGAGAGATATGTGGAAATAAAAAGAATGTGGTTGAGAGAGCAGAAGAGGGTGTTTTGAAATGGTTTGGTCACATGGAGAGAATGAGTGAGGAAAGATTGACCAAGAGGATATATGTGTCAGAGGTAGAGGGAACGAGGAGAAGTGGGAGACCAAATTGGAGGTGGAAAGATGGAGTGAAAAAGATTCTGAGTGATCGGGGCCTGAACATGCAGGAGGGTGAAAGGCGTTCAAGGAATAGAGTGAATTGGAACGATGTGGTATACCGGGGTCGACGTGCTGTCAATAAATTGAAACAAGGCATGTGAAGCGTCTGGGGTAAACCATGGAAAGTTGTGTGGGGCCTGGATGTGGAAAGGGAGCTGTGGTTTCGGTGCATTATTACATGACAGCTAGAGACTGAGTGTGAACGAATGGGGCCTTCGTTGTCTTATCCTAGCGCTACCTCGCACACATGAGGGGGGAGGGGGTTGTTATTACATGTGTGGCGAGGTGGCGATGGAAACAAATAAAGGCAGACAGTATGAATTATGTACATGTGTATATATGTATATGTCTGTGTGTGTATATATATGTGTACATTGAGATGTATAGGTGTGTATATTTGCGTGTGTGTGGACGTGTATGTATATACATGTGTATGTGGGCGGGTTGGGCCATTCTTTCGTCTGTTTCCTTGCGCTACCTCGCTAACGCGGGAGACAGCGACAGAGTAAAGTAAATAAATAAATAAGAAAATGAATAGATATTATATATATATATATATATATATATATATATATATATATATATATATATATATATATATATATATATATATATTTTTTTTTTTTTTTCTTTTTTTATTATTATTATACTTTGTCGCTGTCTCCCGCGTTTGCGAGGTAGCGCAAGGAAACAGACGAAAGAAATGGCCCAACCCACCCCCATACACAATGTATATACATACACGTCCACACACGCAAATATACATACCTATACATCTCAATGTACACATATATATACACACAGACACATACATATATACCCATGCACACAATTCACACTGTCTGCCTTTATTCATTCCCATCGCCACCTCGCCACACATGGAATACCATCCCCCTCCCCCCTCATGTGTGTGAGGTAGCACTAGGAAAAGACAACAAAGGCACCATTCGCTCACACTCAGTCTCTAGCTGTCATGCAATAATGCCCGAAACCACAGCTCCCTTTCCACATCCAGGCCCCACACAACTTTCCATGGTTTACTCTAGACGCTTCACATGCCCTGATTCAATCACTGACAGCACGTCAACCCCAGTATACCACATCGATCCAATTCACTTTATTCCTTGCCCTCCTTTCACCCTCCTGCATGTTCAGGCCCCGATTACACAAAATCTTTTTCACTCCATCTTTCCACCTCCAATTTGGTCTCCCTCTTCTCGTTCCCTCCACCTCCGACATATATATCCTCTTTGTCAATCTTTCCTCACTCATTCTCTCCATGTGCCCAAACCATTTCAAAACACCCTCTTCTGCTCTTTTTATTTCCACACATCTCTCTTACCCTTACATTACTTACTCGATCAAACCGCCTCACACCACACATTGTCCTCAAACATCTCATTTCCAGCACATCCACCCTCCTCCGCACAACTCTATCCATAGCCCACGCCTCGCAACCATACAACATTGCTGGAACCACTATTCCTTCAAACATACCCATTTTTGCTTTCCGAGATAATGTTCTCGACTTCCACACATTCTTCAAGGCCCCCAGGATTTTCGCCCCCTCCCCCACCCTATGATTCACTTCCGCTTCCATGGTTCCATCCGCTGCCAGATCCACTCCCAGATATCTAAAACACTTTACTTCCTCCAGTTTTTCTCCATTCAAACTTACCTCCCAATTGACTTGACCCTCAACCCTACTGTACCTAATAACCTTGCTCTTATTCAAATTTACTCTTAACTTTCTTCTTTCACACACTTTACCAAACTCAGTCACCAGCTTCTGCAGTTTCTCACATGAATCAGCCACCAGCGCTGTATCATCAGCGAACAACAACTGACCCACTTCCCAAGCTCTCTCATTCACAACAGACTGCATACTTGCCCCTCTTTCCAAAACTCTTGCATTCACCTCCCTAACAACCCCATCCATAAACAAATTAAACAACCATGGAGACATCACACACCCCTGCCGCAAACCTACATTCACTGAGAACCAATCACTTTCCTCTCTTCCTACACGTACACATGCCTTACATCCTCTATAAAAACTTTTCACTGCTTCTAACAACTTTCCTCCCACACCATATATTCTTAAAACCTTTTACAGAGCATCTCTATCAACTCTATCATATGCCTTCTCCAGATCCATAAATGCTACATACAAATCCATTTGCTTTTCTAAGTATTTCTCACATACATTCTTCAAAGCAAACACCTGATCCACACATCCTCTACCACTTCTGAAACCACACTGCTCTTCCCCAATCTGATTCTCTGTACATGCCTTCACCCTCTCAATCAATACCCTCCCATATAATTTACCAGGAATACTCAACAAACTTATACCTCTGTAATTTGAGCACTCACTCTTATCCCCTTTGCCTTTGCACAATGGCACTATGCACGCACTCCGCCAATCCTCAGGCACCTCACCATGAGTCATACATACATTACATAACCTTACCAACCAGTCAACAATACAGTCACCCCCTTTTTTAATAAATTCCACTGCAATACCATCCAAACCTGCTGCCTTGCCGACTTTCATCTTCTGCAAAGCTTTTACTACCTCTTCTCTGTTTACCAAATCATTTTCCCTAACCCTCTAACTTTGCACACCACCTCGACCAAAACACCCTATATCTGCCACTCTCTCATCAAACACATTCAACAAACCTTCAAAATACTCACTCCATCTCCTTCTCACATCACCACTACTTGTTTTCACCTCCCCATTTGCCCCCTTCACTGAAGTTCCCATTTGTTACCTTGTCTTACGCACTTTATTTACCTCCTTCCAGAACATCTTTTTATTCTCCCTAAAATTTAATGATACTCTCTCACCCCAACTCTCATTTGCCCTCTTTTTCACCTCTTGCACCTTTCTCTTGACCTTCTGTCTCTTTCTTTTATACATCTCCCACTCAATTGCATTTTTTCCCTGCAAAAATCGTCCAAATGCCTCTCTCTTCTCTTTCACTAATAATCTTTCTTCTTCATCCCACCACTCACTACCCTTTCTAATCAACCCACCTCCCACTCTTCTCATGCCACAAGCATCTTTTGCGCAATCCATCACTGATTCCCTAAATACATCCCATTCCTCCCCCACTCCCCTTACTTCCATTGTTCTCACCTTTTTCCATTCTGTACTCAGTCTCTCCTGGTACTTCCTCACACAAGTCTCCTTCCCAAGCTCACTTACTCTCACCACCCTCTTCACCCCAATATTGCACCTCTCAGCACATTAACATCCAAAAGTCTCTCTTTCGCGCGCCTGTCAATTAACACGTAATCCAATAATGCTCTCTTGCCATCTCTCCTACTTACATACGTATACTTATGTATATATATATATATATATATATATATATATATATATATATATATATATATATATATCGCTCTTTTGTAGGAGTTCAGATGGTTGATTTACATTTTACAATACTCAACTTGTTTGTCGGGGACACTACGCCTCATCAGTTGTAAACAATTCATAAAGTTTCAAATCCCAGCACGATCACAAATACTTTTGTGTCCTGTAACCTCCATGCCAGAGTGAAAATTGACCTGACGGTTAAAGGGAAAGAGGAATTGGGGTGGGGGGGGGGATGCCCCGTGGTAAGGACCGGTTGATCACATATCCTCCAAGAGCTGCAGGAAGCCTAACTGATCATTCTATAAAGATGTATGTATTAATGGCCATATTTTATGAGCGTTGCTTGTATATGACCCCACAAATACAGAAGTTGAATCTAACCCTATAAGATGTGCTTTTAGGAAGTTATGTTATCCCAAGTGGTTTGTGAACTAGACTTACTGTGAAGCCAGGTAGACATTCTGTACATCTAGTAAAAACCTTATAGAAAAGGATGATTGAGCTAAATGATTGGTGTTGCCCTATCCTCCTAACTTAGCTGATGTAAGACAGGTACTAAAGGCACCCTTCCCCTCTCTTTTTCTTGTAACTGCCAGGTCAGATTCTGCTCTGGCATGGCAGTAACAGGATTTCAAGCTTTTGTGATGGTGTTGCGATTTGAAACTTCATCAATTGTTTACACTGATGAGGTAGATCATTTCCGTGAAACATGTCGTGTATCGTAAAGTTTGCATAAATCATCTGAACTCCTACTGAAGTGCGATTTACCCTTCATATACTTATCACGGACGAGTGTGATCGTTAGATTATCACTTTACCTGCTGCCACTTCCCCATTTTTCCCTTTCACCGATATTCTCATTTGTTCTCTTGCTTTTCACACATAATGAACCACCTCATAAAATATCTGATTCTCCCTAAAGTTGGCTGGTCTTCG
Organism: Panulirus ornatus; assembly: GCF_036320965.1. Lineage (NCBI taxonomy): Eukaryota > Metazoa > Arthropoda > Malacostraca > Decapoda > Palinuridae > Panulirus > Panulirus ornatus. Next base: position 36,876,813 of record NC_092243.1, on the reverse strand, counting down.
CTCACGTCAACTCTCATCCATCCTCTTTTTCCACCCCTGCACTTTCCTCCTGACCTCCTCCCACTTTCTCTTGTCCAGCTCCTAATCATCCACACATCGTCTATGTAAGGACCGCCCTTACACCTCTATTGTCTTTTTCACTAGCAACTTTACTACACCATCCCACCACTCACAACCATTCCTCACTTGCCCTCCTCCTGCCTTCCATATGTCACAAACTTCTCTGGCACATGCCAGCACTGCTTCCTTAAATACCTTCCGCTCCTCACCCAATCCTTAACTTCTTTTACTCTCACCCTTTACCATTCCACACTGGATCACTTATTATATGTCTTAATACAGGAGTTATTTGTCTTTTGTTGTATGTGTAGAGGATATTCTTTGGTTCATTTATTTTTTCTTCTCTGGGTGTCCTGGGCAGAAAGGTTTTGTGTCAATAAAACAGTTTGAGTAGGCATTGTTGACGAGTACGAGTTTGCTTGATTCGCTTGAATTTTTGGTGGATTAGAAACCACTCTGAAGAGTTCCTTCATCTTCGGTATAAGTGTGCCCTGATAACTCCACGTTCGTACCTTTCTGAACAATCACTTTTTGCACTGAGACAACTTCCTAGATTTGTCTCTTTCGTGTGATGCATTGTCTGTGTGTTTGTCTATTAGAACGTGTATGAAGGATAGTGTGCTGTTAATGCTGAATTTGCTCCTTGTCTATAACTCACTCTTATTCTGTCATCCTCTTCAGCTCCTTTAGGTTGTCTGCACTCCAAGCAACCATGACATTCACGTACCTTTATATTTCCTGTGTAGATGAGACCTTAAGTAATGACCGGGACTAAGCGGAGGACATTACCCGGGAGGGGTTGAGGATGGTAGATGCTTTATAGGATAGTGGCTCGTGTTGCTGAAAGGAGAAGTGGGTGTGACAGTGAAGGAGGAGGTAACGCTGGCGAAGCTAGGGTCAGGGGTCAAGAAACCAATATGATCAAGGCGATGGAAGTAGGGATGATGGTGGCTGGAGAGAGAAGACTCAACAAGCGTGTATTCACTACGCCCTCATCTTGTCACCTTGGTCAACACTGACCTTTGACCTTGACCTTATGGGTCAGGTGAAACGCACTTTCACTGTACATCCAAAAAACACATCTTCACTCCACCCTCGACAAAGGGTGTTTCATTAGTCGCTCATGTTCACTGCTCCTTTGACATCACTGGTCCTTGACCTGAACCTTATGGGTCAGGTGAAGAGCCACAGGCGTTGAAGGTGCACTGAAAAAAGCGTTTAACCTGACCCGTTATGCCAGTGGTGTGGAGGGTGTTCATAGGATGAAGCTGAAGATGGCCTTCGACCTTACCTGCAGCGGCCTTTGACTTGACCTTTACAGATAAGGTCAAAGGCCATCATCACTACATCATTGTCTGTACTACACTCTCAACAACAACACGTCTTTGACCCGAATCCTCTTGGCTGGTTCAAAGGCCTGGATCAAGGTTTGATTGTTGGAAAGAAAAAAACAAGTTAGGAAGGGAGTTAGGAAGAAGAAAATGTTTCCCTCATACAAAAGAAGACATAATCCACAGAGAAGTATAGGAAGAAGCAAGGAAGATTCAGGTATATTGTAAGGAAGGCCGATACACTGTCAAAAAGGAAGAAAGGGAGATGATTAGATATGAAAGTAAAGAATGGAAATAGAACAACAAAGAGAGTAGAAGCAGAAAGGACCGCAAGAAACAAAGAAAATAGAAAGGTAAATAACATGGTTGAGAGGAGGATTCGCAACATGACAGGAGAGAGTGCAAGGGAACAGTGTTCCAAGTAGCAGGTCAGGAGGAAGCAAAAGGTTACAGGTTCGCATCGAATCAAAGAACAATATGAACTTTCAGAAAACATTCGCCAGAGCCGAAAAGAATTTACGTATCAAATAAAAGAGTCTGTCTCCCCGGGAATGGTAAATTGCCTGATGTCAGCTTGACTGGACGCCTCCTCAGAAACGAAAATTGAAGAATAGTTGTAGGCAACATTTCTTTCGAGCCGTCGGAAAAATCTCCCCGAGCTCCTTGACTGAACCCAGAACGGCTGTCAGTATATAAGATGAAGGACGGGTGTACTGTAAGCTGACTTCTTCTTCATGATTACTGCAGTGACATTTTGTTTTACACCTTAGACTGGTCTTACAATCTAATAGAGTATATATATATATATATATATATATATATATATATATATATATATATATATATATATATATATATATATATATATATATATATATATATATATATATATATTATCCCTGGGGATAGGGGAGAAAGAATACTTCCCACGTATTCCCTGCGTGTCGTAGAAGGCGACTAAAAGGGAAGGGAGCGGGGGGCTGGAAATCCTCCCCTCTCGTTTTTTTTTTTTCAAAAGAAGGAACAGAGAAGAGGGCCAGGTGAGGATATTTCCTCAAAGGCCCAGTCCTCTGTTCTTAACGCTACCTCGCTGTCGCGGGAAATGGCGGATAGTATGAAAAAAAAAAAAAAAAAATATATATATATATATATATATATATATATATATATATATATATATATATATATATATATATATATATATAGACATTGAAGCTTATTGATACAGTGGTTAAATTGATGAGAACTGCTATTGACGTTTGTGCAAATAAATTATACATTTCCTTTTTCCATAGCCAGAGGTTGAACCATTATGTGACATTCATTTTTTCATTCATTTCAAGCTAGAAGTTTCAGTTTTTCTAAATTGTTTCTTACATTTTTCACATGTATATATATGTATGTGTGTGTGTGTGTGTATATGTGCGTATGTATGTGTATGTGTGTGTATGTGTATATGTATATATATGTGTATATTATCCCTGGGGATAGGGGTGAAAGAATACTTCCCACGTATTCCTCGCGTGTCGTAGAAAGCGACTAGAGGGGACGGGAGCGGGGGGCCAGAAATCCCCCCCTCCTTGTATTAACTTTCTAAAATGGGAAACAGAAGAAGGTGTCACGCGGGGAGTGCTCATCCTCCTCGAAGGCTCAGAGTGGGGTGCCTAAATGTGTGTGGATGTAACCAAGATGTGAAAAAAGGAGAGATAGGTAGTATGTTTGAGGAAAGGAACCTGGATGTTTTGGCTCTGAGTGAAACGAAGCTCAAGGGTAAAGGGGAAGAGGGGTTTGGGAATGTCTGGGGAGTAAAGTCAGGGGTTAGTGAGAGGACAAGAGCAAGGGAAGGAGTAGCAATACTCCTGAAACAGGAGTTGTGGGAGTATGTGATAGAATGTAAGAAAGTAAATTCTCGATTAATATGGGTAAAACTGAAAGTTGATGGAGAGAGGTGGGTGATTATTGGTGCATATGCACCTGGGCATGAGAAGAAAGATCATGAGAGGCAAGTGTTTTGGGAGCAGCTGAATGAGTGTGTTAGTGGTTTTGATGCACGAGACCGGGTTATAGTGATGGGTGATTTGAATGCAAAGGTGAGTAATGTGGCAGTTGAGGGAATAATTGGTATACATGGGGTGTTCAGTGTTGTAAATGGAAATGGTGAAGAGCTTGTAGATTTATGTGCTGAAAAAGGACTGATGATTGGGAATACCTGGTTTAAAAAGCGAGATATACATAAGTATACTTATGTAAGTAGGAGAGATGGCCAGAGAGCGTTATTGGATTACATGTTAATTGACAGGCGTGCGAAAGAGAGACTTTTGGATGTTAATGTGCTGAGAGGTGCAACTGGAGGGATGTCTGATCATTATCTTGTGGAGGCTAAGGTGAAGATTTGTATGGGTTTTCAGAAAAGAAGAGTGAATGTTGGGGTGAAGAGGGTGGTGAGAGTAAGTGAGCTTGGGAAGGAGACCTGTGTGAGGAAGTACCAGGAGAGACTGAGTACAGAATGGAAAAAGGTGAGAAGAATGGAAGTAAGGAGAGTGGGGGAGGAATGGGATGTATTTAGGGAATCAGTGATGGATTGAGCAAAAGATGCTTGTGGCATGAGAAGAGTGGGAGGTGGGTTGATTAGAAAGGGTAGTGAGTGGTGGGATGAAGAAGTAAGAGTATTAGTGAAAGAGAAGAGAGAGGCATTTGGACGATTTTTGCAGGGAAAAAATGCAATTGAGTGGGAGATGTATAAAAGAAAGAGACAGGAGGTCAAGAGAAAGGTGCAAGAGGTGAAAAAAAGGGCAAATGAGAGTTGGGGTGAGAGAGTATCATTAAATTTTAGGGAGAATAAAAAGATGTTCTGGAAGGAGGTAAATAGGGTGCGTAAGACAAGGGAGCAAATGGGAACTTCAGTGAAGGGCGCAAATGGGGAGGTGATAACAAGTAGTGGTGATGTGAGAAGGAGATGGAGTGAGTATTTTGAAGGTTTGTTGAATGTGTTTGATGATAGAGTGGCAGATATAGGGTGTTTTGGTCGAGGTGGTGTGCAAAGTGAGAGGGTTAGGGAAAATGATTTGGTAAACAGAGAAGAGGTAGTAAAAGCTTTGCGGAAGATGAAAGCCGGCAAGGCAGCAGGTTTGGATGGTATTGCAGTGGAATTTATTAAAAAAGGGGGTGACTGTATTGTTGACTGGTTGGTAAGGTTATTTAATGTATGTATGACTCATGGTGAGGTGCCTGAGGATTGGCGGAATGCGTGCATAGTGCCATTGTACAAAGGCAAAGGGGATAAGAGTGAGTGCTCAAATTACAGAGGTATAAGTTTGTTGAGTATTCCTGGTAAATTATATGGGAGGGTATTGATTGAGAGGGTGAAGGCATGTACAGAGCATCAGATTGGGGAAGAGCAGTGTGGTTTCAGAAGTGGTAGAGGATGTGTGGATCAGGTGTTTGCTTTGAAGAATGTATGTGAGAAATACTTAGAAAAGCAAATGGATTTGTATGTAGCATTTATGGATCTGGAGAAGGCATATGATAGAGTTGATAGAGATGCTCTGTGGAAGGTATTAAGAGTATATGGTGTGGGAGGAAAGTTGTTAGAAGCAGTGAAAAGTTTTTATCGAGGATGTAAGGCATGTGTACGAGTAGGAAGAGAGGAAAGTGATTGGTTCTCAGTGAATGTAGGTTTGCGGCAGGGGTGTGTGATGTCTCCATGGTTGTTTAATTTGTTTATGGATGGGGTTGTTAGGGAGGTAAATGCAAGAGTTTTGGAAAGAGGGGCAAGTATGAAGTCTGTTGGGGATGAGAGAGCTTGGGAAGTGAGTCAGTTGTTGTTCGCTGATGATACAGCGCTGGTGGCTGATTCATGTGTGAAACTGCAGAAGCTGGTGACTGAGTTTGGTAAAGTGTGTGGAAGAAGAAAGTTAAGAGTAAATGTGAATAAGAGCAAGGTTATTAGGTACAGTAGGGTTGAGGGTCAAGTCAATTGGGAGGTGAGTTTGAATGGAGAAAAACTGGAGGAAGTGAAGTGTTTCAGATATCTGGGAGTGGATCTGGCAGCGGATGGAACCATGGAAGCGGAAGTGGATCATAGGGTGGGGGAGGGGGCGAAAATTCTGGGGGCCTTGAAGAATGTGTGGAAGTCGAGAACATTATCTCGGAAAGCAAAAATGGGTATGTTTGAAGGAATAGTGGTTCCAACAATGTTGTATGGTTGCGAGGCGTGGGCTATGGATAGAGTTGTGCGCAGGAGGATGGATGTGCTGGAAATGAGATGTTTGAGGACAATGTGTGGTGTGAGGTGGTTTGATCGAGTGAGTAACGTAAGGGTAAGAGAGATGTGTGGAAATAAAAAGAGCGTGGTTGAGAGAGCAGAAGAGGGTGTTTTGAAGTGGTTTGGGCACATGGAGAGAATGAGTGAGGAAAGATTGACCAAGAGGATATATGTGTCGGAGGTGGAGGGAACGAGGAGAAGAGGGAGACCAAATTGGAGGTGGAAAGATGGAGTGAAAAAGATTTTGTGTGATCGGGGCCTGAACATGCAGGAGGGTGAAAGGAGGGCAAGGAATAGAGTGAATTGGAGCGATGTGGTATACCGGGGTTGACGTGCTGTCAGTGGATTGAATCAAGGCATGTGAAGCGTCTGGGGTAAACCATGGAAAGCTGTGTAGGTATGTATATTTGCGTGTGTGGACGTATGTATATACATGTGTATGGGGGGGGTTGGGCCATTTCTTTTCGTCTGTTTCCTTGCGCTACCTCGCAAACGCGGGAGACAGCGACAAAGTATAATAAAAAAAAAAAAATAAAAAATATACATATATATATATATATATATATATATATATATATATATATATATATATATATATATATATATATATGTATATATATATATACATACATACATACATAAATCCCTGGGGATAAGGGATAAAGAATAATTCCCACGTATTCCTTGAGTGTCGTAAAAGGCGACTAAAAGGGGAGGGAGCGGGGGGAGGGGGCTGGAAATCCTCCACTCTAGTTTTTAGTTTTCCAAAAGAAGGAACATAGAAGGGGCCAAGTGATGCTCCCTCTAAGGTTCAGTCCTCTGTTCTTAACGTTACCTCACCAACGCAGGAAATGGCGAATATCACCATTTCAGTCTATGTTCCTTTGGGCATTACGCATTTGTAGTCCAGAGTTTATTGATGATGAGTTTGAGAAGATATATTCTGTTGGATTTAAGTTAAAGTACCCTAGATCTTTCAGTGATAAATCCCTTAAGTTAGCAAAGAGATAATTTTATAGAGTTGAACCCAAACCTCCCATGACACCAAGAATCTTCTAGTTCTCCCTTTTAATAGTTATTCTACTTTACTTCCCATGTCGCTAAAATCCTTTAATGTAAATGTCGCTTTCAGCAACAATAATACTATAAAGAATATCTTAATCAGGAATTCACCAGAAAATTCTCCTGGATACATCTATGAAGTGCCATGTAGAAATTGTGATAAGTTTTTATGTTGGGCAGACTGGTACGGATCTTTCTGTTACACTTAAGTAACATAGATATAGTATAAGAACAAGACAAGAATCAAATGCATTGTTTAATCACGTTAAAAATTATGATCATTGTATTGACTGGAGTAATGCCATCTCAGTTATTAACTCTAACTCCAGTACCACGAGAAATATCATTGGATCTTCTATTATTAGGTACACAAAGAATTATAACCTTAATATTAGTGAAGGTCTATACATATTGGATCACTTTATTGTTGATAAGATTTGTAAACAATTCACCTTCTTGTCCACATAATAAGTTTATGTCTTGGACAATCACTTGTTTACCAAATGGCGTTCTAGCTACGTCTCTTCGTTGTATATCAACTGACTGTTGTATTTCTTTCTTGTATCTCCCCTGATGATGTGATTATTACGCGAGAGTGCACTTGGGAACTTCTGGCGTTTCGTTTTCCCCATGGACTCATAGGAATACACTTGATCACGCGCAAAATTGTGGTCCTTTCCAAGAGATTGACGTAGAGGATATATGTGTCAGAGGTGGAGGGAATGAAGAGAAGTGGGAGACCAAATTGGGGGTGGAAAGATGGAGTGAAAAAGATTTTGAGTGAACGGGGCCTGAACATGCAGGAGGGTGAAAGGCGTGCAAGGAATAGCGTGCATTGGAACGATGTGGTATACCGGGGTCGACGTGCTGTCAATGGATTGAACCAGGGCATGTGAAGCGTCTGGGGTAAACTACGGAAAGTTCTGTGGGGCCTGGATGTGGAAAGGGAGCTGTGGTTTCGGTGCATTATTACATGACAGCTAGAGACTGAGTGTGAACGAGTGTGGCCTTTGTTGTCTTTTCCTGGCGCTACCTCGCACATATGAAGGGGGAGGGGGGTTGTTGTTCCATGTGTGGCGAGGTGGCAATAGAAATGAATAAAGGCAGACAGTATGAATTATGTACATGTGTATATATGTATATGTTTGTGTGTGTATATATATGTATACATTGAGATGTATAGGTATGTATATTTGCGTGTGTGGACGTGTATGTATGTACATGTGTATGAGGGTGGGTTGGGCCATTCTTTCGTCTGTTTCCTTGCGCTAACTCGCTAACGCGGGAGACAGCGACAAAGCAAAATGAATGAATAATAAATGAAATATATATATATATATATATATATATATATATATATATATATATATATATATATATATATATATATATATATACTTTCGTACTTGATCGCTGTTTTCCGCGTCAGCTAGTAAGCTCCAGAATTACAAGAAGAAAGGCCACATCCGCTCACACTGAGTCTCTAGCTGTCATGTGTAATCACCGAAATCACAGCTCCCATCCACACCAAGGCCTCATAATGGACACTGCTCATGTCTTGGTTCAGTCTGTTGACAGTACGTCGATCCCAGTATATTACATCGTACAACTTCACTCTGTCCCGTGCCCGCCTTTTACCCTCCTGCATGTTCAGGCCCCCATCGCTCAAAATCTATTTCACTCCATCCTTCCATCTCCAACTTGGTCTCCTGCTTCTCCTTGTTCCCTCCACTTCTGACATATCCTCTTTGTCAACCTTTCTTCACCTCTTCTGCTCTCTCAATAACACTCTTTTTATCACCACACATCTCTTTTAGTCTTACATCACTTACTCGATCATACCACCTCAAACAACATGTTGTCCTCAAACATTTCATCTCCAACACATCCATCCAGTTCCGCACAACCTTACAGTACCCCTTGCCTCGCATCCACATAACATCGTTGGGAATGATATGTCTTCAAACGTACTCATTTTTGCCCTCTCAGTAAACTTTTTCACTTCCCACACATTCCTCAACGCTCCCAGAAACTTTTCTATAAATTCATTTGGAGTCATTTGCCAGTTGAAGAGCAGCTAATCAGGCAAAGGGATTCGAAGGGAAGAATCATAAAGGATCATATATGGATATGTGAGGAACTGAATAACATCTTTAAAGTGTTGTCACATCGGAAGACACTATAGCCCCAACACTAATGAGATGAAATGGGGAGGAGTCATTTGAAATCATTGAGATATCTAGAGAAGATTAACAGAACACTAAAACGACTTGACCCATACAAGGCTCATAGTCCTGATGAAATTTCATCATATGTGCTGAAGATGTGTTCAGGTACGATGTATAAGCCACATGAAATACTGTTAAAGATGCCACTGAAGAAATGCAAAGTGCTAAGTGAATGACAAAGGCAGTCTTCATACGTACATCTAAGAAAGGAGAACTGGAACAAGCACTGAACTACAGATGAGTCTCCCAAACGAGTGTGGTGTGAAAGATTCTGGAAAAGCTTATAATAAAGCATGCGGATAACTTTTTACAGAGGAGGAAATACGTAGGCAAGAGACTGTGCGATTTTGGGGGAAAGGTCATGTGTAACATTCCTCTTAGATTCTACGAGAGAGTGAGCTCTGTCTTAGATAAACGCGAAAGCTCGGTGTATCTATGATATATGGACCGCCAGAAAGTACTTAACTGTGTACGACATGGGCGGCTGCTTAAGAAGCTGAACCATCAGGTATGAAGGTGTTGGACACTCCATCAGTGGACAGATCGTCTTAATGAAAGTGATCATCTGAGCGCCACAAAAAGCTAATAGGGTTAGAGCAAGTCCAGAGGAGGGCAACAAAGACGGTACCAGATTGATGATAGTTGAGTTACAGGGAAAGGCTAGAGGCTTTAATTAGCCCAGCTTGGAAGAGAGAAGAGTGAGGGGTGACCTGATCTCAACATTTAAGTCTGTGAACAGTCCATTGAGATATGTGGGGAAAGGACAACCAGAGGACACAACATGAAACTGAGCAAAAAACTTTTTAAGAACGATGAAAGTGTTGGATAGATGGAGTCAGATTACTGAGGGCATGGTTAATGCAGACACCATACATAGATTTAAGAGCTGTATGGTAGAAAATGATTTCTAGAGATGGTGCCCCATAGTGTAAAACTCATTCCTGTAGAGTACAAATAGGTAATTACGTACACGTTAGCTCAAGAAATGGGGCCTTACGAGTGTGGAACTCCTGTCCCATAACATACACATAAACACACACCACACATACACGTTCAAACCAGACAAATAAGCACAGCAAAGGAAACAATCACACACGCACATAAACAAATACATGCAGTCACGTACACTAACAGATACTTGCACATACGTACATATCAGTATGTGCACACTCGTGTACGTCACAAATGAAACACATTATCTATCATTGCTGTCGGCCGATGTATTGGTTTCTCATATATTGTATATCCTACACTGACAGGAAGGCAGGCAGTGTTTACCACCGTGTTGATTTTTCTGTCAGAGAAAAACATACATCAAAGTTTTCCATTTCCGGATATATTCCTTTTTTTATTCCATTTCACAAAGGGACAGCCAATTCTAGCTTCCCTTTACACATCCATCGCCCAGAACGTACACCCTTGCCACATTCAGGAGGCACAGATGAGGAGGGGAGCTTAACTCCACTCAAGGAGGATGAGAAAGACTGATTATAGCAGTGGCTCTCGGAAGAAGAGGGATGTTCTATTGCCTTGGGTTTGTTGATCGTAAGCCATGGTTGTGAGCACCACAGAGTGAGGAGAGGCGGGTGGCTTACGTAAGGTGTGCGTGGTGTCGCTGGAGCGTGAACACTCGGTAATGAGGGATGGAAGACGTTCCCAGGTGTGTGGAGTTGCCGGATCCACGGTGCGGGGTAGGACTAGAGGGGCTGACGGAGGGTTATGGAGAGAAGAGCGGTAGGAGACAGGCGTAATTCTTTTTATTCATCGTCCAATATTTTGTCACAGAGAGTCCTTCCAGAACTTCGTCCTTGAATAAAACACGGGAAGAGCAAACCGAAGAGAGATGGGGAAAAAAAAAGAGAATCTACAAAATCTTGAGAAAATGAGAAGCGAAGCACTTTGAAAGTTAGAATTGTAGATGTTAGAAAGGCATGACATTGTACAGTTCTAAAGCTGACTTGTGTAGTGAAAATAAGACATACCACAAATCTTCACTCTTGAGTTGCTCATCCTCACACAACAGTTTCGTGACGTAATGGCTGCTTTAGCCAGTGGTATATATATATATATATATATATATATATATATATATATATATATATATATGGTGTGGGAGGCAAGTTGTTAGAAGCAGTGAAAAGTTTTTATCGAGGATGTAAGGCATGTGTACGTGTAGGAAGAGAGGAAAGTGATTGGTTCTCAGTGAATGTAGGTTTGCGGCAGGGGTGTGTGATGTCTCCATGGTTGTTTAATTTGTTTATGGATGGGGTTGTAAGGGAGGTAAATGCAAGAGTCCTGGAAAGAGGGGCAAGTATGAAGTCTGTTGGGGATGAGAGAGCTTGGGAAGTGAGTCAATTGTTGTTCGCTGATGATACAGCGCTGGTGGCTGATTCATGTGAGAAACTGCAGAAGCTGGTGACTGAGTTTGGTAAAGTGTGTGGAAGAAGAAAGTTGAGAGTAAATGTGAATAAGAGCAAGGTTATTAGGTACAGTAGGGGTGAGGGTCAAGTCAATTGGGAGGTGAGTTTGAATGGAGAAAAACTGGAGGAAGTGAAGTGTTTTAGATATCTGGGAGTGGATCTGTCAGCGGATGGAACCATGGAAGCGGAAGTGGATCATAGGGTGGGGGAGGGGGCGAAAATTTTGGGAGCCTTGAAAAATGTGTGGAAGTCGAGAACATTATCTCGGAAAGCAAAAATGGGTATGTTTGAGGGAATAGTGGTTCCAACAATGCTGTATGGTTGCGAGGCGTGGGCTATGGATAGAGATGTGCGCAGGAGGATGGATGTGCTGGAAATGAGATGTTTGAGGACAATGTGTGGTGTGAGGTGGTTTGATCGAGTAAGTAACGTAAGGGTAAGAGAGATGTGTGGAAATAAAAAGAGCGTGGTTGAGAGAGCAGAAGAGGGTGTTTTGAAATGGTTTGGGCACATGGAGAGAATGAGTGAGGAGAGATTGACCAAGAGGATATATGTGTCGGAGGTGGAGGGAACGAGGAGAAGAGGGAGACCAAATTGGAGGTGGAAAGATGGAGTGAAAAAGATTTTGTGTGATCGGGGCCTGAACATGCAGGAGGGTGAAAGGAGGGCAAGAAATAGAGTGAATTGGAGTCATGTGGTATACAGGGGTTGACGTGCTGTCAGTGGATTGAAGCAAGGCATGTGAAGCGTCTGGGGTAAACCATGGAAAGCTGTGTAGGTATGTATATTTGCGTGTGTGGACGTGTGTATGTACATGTGTATGGGGGGGGGGGGGGGTTGGGCCATTTCTTTCGTCTGTTTCCTTGCGCTACCTCGCAAACGCGGGAGACAGCGACAAAGTATAAAAAAAAAAAAAAAAAAAAAAAAAAAAAAAAAAAAAAATATATATATATATATATATATATATATATATATATATATATAACCCACCTCCCACTCTTCTCATGCTTGTGGCATGAGAAGAGTGGGAGGTGGGTTCATTAGAAAGGGTAGTGAGTGGTGGGATGAAGAAGTAAGATTATTAGTGAAAGAGAAGAGAGAGGCATTTGGACGATTTTTGCAGGGAAAAAATGCAATTGAGTGGGAGATGTATAAAAGAAAGAGACAGGAGGTCAAGAGAAAGGTGCAAGAGGTGAAAAAGAGGGCAAATGAGAGTTGGGGTGAGAGAGTATCATTAAATTTTAGGGAGAAAAAAAGATGTTCTGGAAGGAGGTAAATAAAATGCGTAAGACAAGGGAGCAAATGGGAACTTCAGTGAAGGGCGCAAATGGGGAGGTGATAACAAGTAGTTGTGATGTGAGAAGGAGATGGAGTGAGTATTTTGAAGGTTTGTTGAATGTGTTTGATGATAGAGTGGCAGATATAGGGTGTTTTGGTCGAGGTGGTGTGCAAAGTGAGAGGGTTAGGGAAAATGATTTGGTAAACAGAGAAGAGGTAGTAAAAGCTTTGCGGAAGATGAAAGCCGGCAAGGCAGCAGGTTTGGATGGTATTGCAGTGGAATTTATTAAAAAAGGGGGTGACTGTATTATTTACTGGTTGGTAAGGTTATTTAATGTATGTATGACTCATGGTGAGGTGCCTGAGGATTGGCGGAATGCGTGCATAGTGCCATTCTACAAAGGCATAGGGGATAAGCGTGAGTGCTCAAATTACAGAGGTATAAGTTTGTTGAGTATTCCTGGTAAATTATATGGGAGGGTATTGACTGAGAGGGTGAAAGCATGTACAGAGCATCAGATTGGGGAAGAGCAGTGTGGTTTCAGAAGTGGTAGAGGATGTGTGGATCAGGTGTTTGCTTTGAAGAATGTATGTGAGAAATACTTAGAAAAGCGAATGGATTTGTATGTAGCATTTATGGATCTGGAGAAGGCGTATGATAGAGTTGATAGAGATGCTCTGTGGAAGGTATTAAGAATATATGGTGTGGGAGGCAAGTTGTTAGAAGCAGTGAAAAGTTTTTATCGAGGATGTAAGGCATGTGTACGTGTAGGAAGAGAGGAAAGTGATTGGTTCTCAGTGAATGTAGGTTTGCGGCAGGGGTGTGTGATATCTCCATGGTTGTTTAATTTGTTTATGGATGGGGTTTGTTAGGGAGGTGACGCTTCACATGCCCTGATTCAATCCACTGACAGCACGTCAACCCCGGTATACCACATCGATCCAATTCACTCTATTCCTTGCCCTCCTTTCACCCTCCTGCATGTTCAGGCCCCGATCACACAAAATCTTTTTCACCCCATCTTTCCACCTCCAATTTGGTCTCCCACTTCTCCTCGTTCCCTCCACCTCCGACACATATATCCTCTTGGTCAATCTTTCCTCACTCATTCTCTCCATGTGCCCAAACCATTTCAAAACACCCTCTTCTGCTCTCTCAACCACGCTCTTTTTATTTCCACACATCTCTCTTACCCTTACGTTACTTACTCGATCAAACCACCTCACAACATACATTGTCCTCAAACATCTCATTTCCAGCACATCCATCATCCTGCGCACAACTCTATCCATAGCCCACGCCTCGCAACCATACAACATTGTTGGAACCACTATTCCTTCAAACATACCCATTTTTGCTTTCCGAGATAATGTTCTCGACTATCACACATTCTTCAAGGCTCCCAGGATTTTCGCCCCCTCCCCCACCCTATGATCCACTTCCGCTTCCATGGTTCCATCCGCTGCCAGATCCACTCCCAGATATCTAAAACACTTTACTTCCTCCAGTTTTTCTCCATTCAAACTTACCTCCCAATTGACTTGACCCTCAACTCTACTGTACCTAATAACCTTGCTCTTATTCACATTTACTCTTAACTTTCTTCTTTCACACATTTTACCAAACTCAGTCACCAGCTTCTGCAGTTTCTCACATGAATCAGCCACCAGCACTGTATCATCAGCGAACAACAACTGACTCACTTCCCAAGCTCTCTCATCCCCAACAGACTTCATACTAGCCCCTCTTTCCAAAACTCTTGCATTCACCTCCCTAACAACCCCATCCATAAACAAATTAAACAACCATGGAGACATCACACACCCCTGCCGCAAACCTACATTCACTGAGAACCAATCACTTTCCTCTCTTCCTACACGTACACATGCCTTACATCCTCGATAAAAACTTTTCACTGCTTCTAACAACTTGCCTCCCACACCATATATACTTAATACCTTCCACAGAGCATCTCTATCAACTCTATCATATGCCTTCTCCAGATCCATAAATGTTACATACAAATCCATTTGCTTTTCTAAGTATTTCTCACATACATTCTTCAAAGCAAACACCTGATCCTCACATCCTCTACCACTTCTGAAACCACACTGCTCTTCCCCAATCTGATGCTCTGTACATGCCTTCACCCTCTCAATCAATACCCTCCCATATAATTTACCAGGAATACTCAACAAACTTATACCTCTGTAATTTGAGCACTCACTCTTATCCCCTTTACCTTTCTATAGTGGCACTATGCAAGCATTCCGACAGTCCTCAGGCACCTCGCCATGAATCATACATACATTAAATAACCTTACCAACCTGTCAACAATAGTCACCCCCTTTTTTTTTTTTTTTTTATAAATTCCACTGCAATACCATCCAAACCTGCTGCCTTCATGGCTTTCATCTCCCGCAAAGCTTTTACTACCTCTTCTCTGTTTACCAAATCATTTTCCCTAACACTCTCACTTTGCACACCACCTCGACCAAAACACCTTATATCTGCCACTCTATCATCAAACACATTCAACAAACCTTCAAAATACTCACTCCATCTCCTTCTCACATCCCCACTACTTGTTATCACCTCCCCATTATCCCCCTTCACTGAAGTTCCCATTTGCTCCCTTGTCTTACGCACTTTATTTACCTCCTTCCAAAACATCTTTTTATTTTCCCTAAAATTTAATGATACTCTCTCACCCCAACTCTCATTTACCCTCTTTTTCACCTCTTGCACCTCTCTCTTGACCTCTTGCCTCTTTCTTTTATACATCTCCCACTCATTTGCATTTTTTCCCTGCAAAAGTTGTCCAAATGCCTCTCTCTTCTCTTTCACTAATAATCTTACTTCTTCATCCCACCACTCACTACCCTTTCTAATCAACCCACCTCCCACGCTTCTCATGCCACAAGCATCTTTTGCGCAATCCATCACTGCTTCCCTAAATACATCCCAGTCCTCCCCCACTCCCCTTACCTCCTTTGTTCTCACCTTTTTCCATTCTGTACTCAGTCTCTCCTGGTACTTCCTCACACAAGTCTCCTTCCAAAGCTCACTTACTCTCACCACTCTCCTCACCCCAACATTCTCTCTTCTTTTCTGAAAACCCGTACAAATCTTCACCTTCGCCTCCACAAGATAATGATCACACATTCCTACAGTTGCACCTCTCAGCCCATTAACATCCAAAAGTCTCTCTTTCGCGCGCCTATCAATTAACACGTAATCCAATAACGCTCTCTGGCCATCTCTCCTACTTACATACGTATACTTATGAATATCTCGCTTTTTAAACCAAGTATTCCCAATCACCAGTCCTTTTTCAGCACATAAATCTACAAGCTCTTCACCATTTCCATCTGCAACACTGAACACCCCATGTATAAAATCATTCCCTCAACTGCCACATTACTCACCTTTGCATTCAAATCACCCATCACTATAACCCGGTCTCGTGCATCAAAACCACTAACACCCTCATTTAGCTGCTCCCAAACACTTGCCTCTCATAATCTTTCTTCTCATGCCCAGATGCATATGCACCAATAATCACCCATCTCTCTCCATCAACTTTCAGTTTTACCCATATCAATCCAGAATTTACTTTCTTACACTCTCTCACATACTCCCACAACTCCTGTTTCAGTAATAGTGCTACTCCTTCCCTTGCTCTTGTCCTCTCACTAACCCCTGACTTTACTCCCAAGACATTCCCAAACCGCTCTTCCCCTTTACCCTTGAGCCTCGTTTAACTCAGAGCCAAAACATCCAGGTTCCTTTCTTCAAACATACTACATATCTCTCCTTTTTTCTCATCTTGCTTACATCCACACACATTTAGACACCCCAATCTGACCCTTCGAGGAGGATGAGCACTCCCCGCGTGATTCCTTCTTCTGTTTCCCCTTTTAGAAAGTCAAAATACAAGGAGGGGAGGGTTTCTGGCCCCCCGCTCCCGTCCCCTTTAGTCGCCTTCTACGACACGTGAGGAATGCGTGGGAAGTATTCTTTCTCCCCTATCCCTAGTGATATATATATATATATATATATATATATATATATATATATATATATATATATATATATATATATATATATATATATATTATATATTATTTTTTTTTCTTTTTGCTTTGTCGCTGTCTCCCGCGTTTGCGAGGTAGCGCAAGGAAACAGACGAAAGAAATGGCCCAACCCACCCCCATACACATGTATATACATACGTCCACACACGCAAATATACATACCTACAAAGCTTTCCATGGTTTACCCCAGACGCTTCACATGCTCTGATTCAATCCACTGACAGCACGTCACCCCTGGTATACCACATCGATCCAATTCACTCTATTCCTTGCCCTCCTTTCACCCTCCTGCATGTTCAGGCCCCGCTCACACAAAATCTTTTTCACTCCATCTTTCCACCTCCAATTTGGTCTCCCACTTCTCCTCGTTCCCTCCACATCCGACACATATATCCTCTTGGTCAATCTTTCCTCACTCATTCTCTCCTTGTGCCCAAACCATTTCAAAAACACCCTCTTCTGCTCTCTCAACCACGCTCTTTTTATTTCCACACATCTCTCTTACCCTTACCTTACTTACTCGATCAAACCACCTCACACCACACATTGTCCTCAAACATCTCATTTCCAGCACATCCATCCTCCTGCGCACAACTCTATCCATAGCCCACGCCTCGCAACCATACAACATTGTTGGAACCACTATTCCTTCAAACATACCCATTTTTGCTTTCCGAGATAATGTTCTCGACTTCCACACATTCTTCAAGGCTCCCAGGATTTTCGCCCCCTCCCCCACCCTATGATCCACTTCCGCTTCCATGGTTCCATCCGCTGCCAGATCCACTCCCAGATATCTAAAACACTTTACTTCCTCCAGTTTTTCTCCATTCAAACTTACCTCCCATTTGACTTGACCCTCAACCCTACTGTACCTAATTACGTTGCTCTTATTCACATTTACTCTAAACTCTCTTCTTTCACACACTTTACCAAACTCAGTCACCAGTTTCTGCAGTTTCTCACATGAATCAGCCACCAGCGCTGTATCATCAGCGAACAACAACTGACTCACTTCCCAAGCTCTCTCATTCCCAACAGACTTCATCCTTGCCCCTCTTTCCAAAACTCTTGCATTCACCTCCCTAACAACCCCATCCATAAACAAATTAAACAACCATGGAGACATCACACACCCCTGCCGCAAACCTACATTCACTGAGAACCAATCACTTTCCTCTCTTCCTACACGTACACATGCCTTACATCCTCGATAAAAACTTTCCACTGCTTCTAACAACTTGCCTCCAACACCATATATTCTTAATACCTTCCATAGAGCATCTCTATCAACTCTATCATATGCCTTCTCCAGATCCATAAATGCTACATACAAATCCATTTGCTTTTCTAAGTATTTCTCACATACATTCTTCAAAGCAAACACCTGATCCACACATCCTCTACCACTTCTGAAACCACACTGCTCTTCCCCAATCTGATGCTCTGTACATGCCTTCACCCTCTCAATCAATACCCTCCCATATAATTTACCAGGTATACTCAACAAACTTGTACCTCTGTAATTTGAGCACTCACTCTTATCCCCTTTTCCTTTGTACAATGGCACTATGCACGCATTCCGCCAATCCTCAAGCCTAACCATGAGTCATCTTTCTTTTCTTTCGTACTATTCGCCATTTCCCGCATTAGCGAGGTAGCGATATGAACAGAGGACTGGGCCTTAGAGGGAATATCCTCACCTGGCCCCCTTCTCTGTTCCTTCTTTTGGAAAAAAAAAAAAAAAAAAAAAAAAAAAAAAAAAAACGAGAGGGGAGAATTTCCAGCCACCCGCTCCCTCCCCTTTTAGTCGCCTTCTACGACACGCAGGGAATACGTGGGAAGTATTCTTTCTCCCCTATCCCCAGGGATAACCATGAGTCATACATACATTAAATAACCTTACCAACCAGTCAATAATACAGGCACCCCCTTTTTAATAAATTCCACTGCAATACCATCCAAACCTGCTGCCTGGTTTAAAAAGCGAGATATACATAAGTATACGTATGTAAGTAGGAGAGATGGCCAGAGAGCGTTATTGGATTACGTGTTAATTGACAGGCGCGCGAAAGAGAGACTTTTGGATGTTAATGTGCTGAGAGGGGCAACTGGAGGGATGTCTGATCATTATCTTGTGGAGGCTAAGGTGAAGATTTGTATGGGTTTTCAGAAAAGAAGAGTAAATGTTGGGGTGAAGAGGGTGGTGAGAGTAAGTGAGCTTGGGAAGGAGACTTGTGTGAGGAAGTACCAGGAGAGACTGAGTACAGAATGGAAAAAGGTGAGAACAATGGAAGTAAGGGGAGTGGGAGAGGAATGGGATGTATTTAGGGAATCAGTGATGGCTTGCGCAAAAGATGCTTGTGGCATGAGAAGAGTGGGAGGTGGGTTGATTAGAAAGGGTAGTGAGTGGTGGGATGAAGAAGTAAGATTATTAGTGAAAGAGAAGAGAGAGGCATTTGGACGATTTTTGCAGGGAAAAATGCAATTGAGTGGGAGATGTATAAAAGAAAGAGTCAGGAGGTCAAGAGAAAGGTGCAAGAGGTGAAAAAGAGGGCAAATGAGAGTTGGGGTGAGAGAGTATCATTAAATTTTAGGGAGAATTGAAAGATGTTCTGGAAGGAGGTAAATAAAGTGCGTAAGACAAGGGAGCAAATGGGAACTTCAGTGAAGGGCGCAAATGGGGAGGTGATAACAAGTAGTGGTGATGTGAGAAGGAGATGGAGTGAGTATTTTGAAGGTTTGTTGAATGTGTTTGATGATAGAGTGTTTTGTTCGAGGTGGTGTGCAAAGTGAGAGGGTTAGGGAAAATGATTTGGTAAACAGAGAAGAGGTAGTAAAAGCTTTGGGGAAGATTATATATATATATATATATATATATATATATATATATATATATATATATATATATATATATATATATATATGTATATATGTATATATATATATATATATAATTCTATTTTTCTCTTATGCTTTGTCGCTGTCTCCCGCTTTAGCTTCTCATGCCACAAGCATCTTTTGCGCAAGCTTTCACGGCTTCCCTAAATACATCCCATTCCTCCCCCACTCCCCATACTTCCTTTGTTCTCGCCTTTTTCCATTCTGTACTCAGTCTCTCTCTTCCTCACACAAGTCTCCTTCCCAAGCTCACTTAATCTCACCACTCTCTTTACCCCAACATTCTCTCTTCTTTTCTGAAAACCTCTACAAATCTTCACCTTCGCCTTCCTCAAGGTAATGATCAAACATCCCTCCAGTTGCACCTCTCAGCACATCAACATCCAAAAGTCTCTCCTTCGTGTGCTTATCAATTAACACGTAATCCAATAACGCCCTCTGGACATCTCTCCTACTTACATACGTATACTTATGTATATCTCTCCTTTTAAGCCAGGTATTCCCAATCACTAGTCCTTTTTCAGCACATAAATCTACAAGCTCTTCACCATTTCCATTTACAACACTGAACACCCCATGCACACCGATTATTCCCTCAATTGCCACATTAATCACCTCTGCATTGAAATCACCCATCACTATAACCTGGTCTCGTGCATCAAAACTACTAACACACTCAATCAGCTGCTCCCAAAACACTTGCCTCTCATGATTTTCTTCTGATGCCCAGGTGCTTATGCACCAATCTCTCTCCATCCACTTTCAGTTTTACCCATATCAATGTAGAGCTTACTTTCTTACACTCTATCACATACTCCCACCACTCCTGTTTCATAAGTAGTGCTACTCCTTCCCTTGCTCTCGTCCTCTCACTAACCCCTGACTTTACTCCCAAGATATTCCCAAAACACTCTTCCCTTTTACCCTTGAGCTTCGTTTCACTCAGAGCCAAACATCCAGGTTCCTTTCCTCAAACATACTAGCTATCTCTCCTTTCTTCTCATCTTGGTTACATCCACACACATTTAGACACCCCAATTTGAGCCTTCGAGGAGGATGAGCACTCTCTGCGTGACTCCTTCTTCTGTTTCCCCTTTTAGAAAGCTAGAATCCAAGGAGGGGAGGGTTTCTGGCCCCCCGCTCCCGTCCCCTTTAGTCGCCTTCTACGACACGTGAGGAATGCGTGGGAAGTATTCTTTCTCCCCTGTCCCCATGGATATATATATATATATATATATATATATATATATATATATATATATATATATATATATATATATATACATATATATATATATATATATATATATATATATATATATATATATATATATGTATATATATATATGTATATATATATATATATATATATATATATATATATATATATATATATATATATATATATATATATATATATGTATATATATATATATATATATGAATGTATGTATATATTGGAAAGGATCACAAATTTGCGCATGATCAAGATATTCCTATAAGTCCACGGGGAAAATGAAACACGATAAGTTCCCAACTGCACTTTCGTGTCATAATCGCATCATCAAGGGAAACAGGAAAAAAATATAACAGTCAGTTGATATACATCGAAGAGAGGAAGCTAGGACGCCATTGGGTAAACATGCGATTGTCCAAGACAGACAACGAGAGTTCATAAGCGCATCATTTTACAAATTCTGTCAACAATAAAGTTATCTAATTTGTATTGACCATCACTAATATTAAGACTGTAATTCTTTATGTATCTAATAATAGAAGATTCAATGATATTTCTCGTGGTAATAGAGGCTGAGTTAATAACTGAGATGGTATTACTCCAGTCGATACAATGATCATAGTTTTTGACGTGATTAAACAAGGCATTTGATTCTTGTCCCGTTCTTACAAAATCTTTATGTTGCCTAAGTCTAACAGAAAGATCCTGACCAGTCTGCCCAACATAAAATTTATCGCAATTTATACATGGCACTTTATAGATGCATCCTGGAGAATTTTCTGGCGAATTCCTGATTAAGATATTCTTAGAAGCAGGTAATTCCCATTTCAATAAAGAAATGAAGTTGTTGTTGAAAGCTAATGATTCTCTTGTCAAAAGTTTGTCATCTTTGTCCCCTTCATTGCCATATATGTATGGACTTATCAAAACACATAAACAGAATTTTCCAGCAAGACTTATAGTGAGTTCAGTAGGCTCCATCACATATGAATTGTCAAAATGTTTAGTTTCTTTATTAAGCCCTTTAGTGGGTAAGGTATCAAATTCTAATATCATGAATAATATAGATTTAGTCAACAAGCAAAAAAATATCAGTGTTAATTTTGATTTCAAACTAGTTTGCTTTGATGTTTCCTCACTTTTCACAAAAGTTCTAGTTGATGACCTTTTAGAATATTTATTTGATGTCTTGGATGATATTCATTTACCTGTTTCAAAGTCTGTTTTAATTGAACTGATAAAATTGTATATAAAAGACTGTGTATTTCAATTCAATGGAGATTATTATGCTCAAAAATTTGGTATGGCAATGGGTTCTTTCACCTGTACTAAGTAATCTTTATATGGAATTTTTTGAAACAAAACTACTAAAGGATATCTTACCTTCTAATGGAATTTGGTTTAGGTATATAGATAAGGTTCCTTGTGTTTGGCCAAAAAATGAAAATTTACAAATATTTCTCCCCTTACTTAACAATTTAGTACCTTCCATCATATTTACTGTAGAAAATGAAAATGTTACCATTTTTTAGATTGCTTGATCCATAGGTAGGGAAACAAGTTTACGTTTAGCATATACAGAAAACTTACCAATGTATGCTCATATATCCATTATTACTGATATCAGCATGACATTTAAATTATCATCATTTCAAATCTATGTTCCTGAGGGCATTACGTATTTGCAGTCCAGAGTTTATTGATGATGAATTTGAGAGGATGTATTCTATTGGATCTAAGTTAAAGTACCCTAGATCTTTCATTGATCAACCCCTTAAGTTAGCAAAGAAATCATTTTATAGAGTAGAGTCCAAACCTCCCATTGACACCAAGAATCTTTTAGTTCTCCCTTTTGATAATTTTACTTTACTTTCCACGTAGCTAAGTCGTTTAATGTAAATGCTGCCTTCAGCAACAATGATACTTTAAAGAATATCTTAATCAGGAATCCACCAGAAAATTCTCCTGGATGCATCTATAAAGTGCCATGTGGAAATTGTGATAAATTTTATATTGGGCAGACTGGTAACGTCCTTTCTGTTAGACTTAAGCAACATAAATATAGTATAAGAACGGGACAAGAATCGAATGCCTTGTTTAATCACGTTAAAAACTATGATCATTGTACTGGCTGGATTAATGCCATCTCAGTTATTAACTCTAACTCTCTTACCACGAAAAATATCATTGAATCTTCTATTATCAAATACACAAAGAATTATATTCTTAATATTAGTGATGGTCTATACAAATTATATAACTTTATTGTTGATAAGATTTATAAAATTATAAGTTTATTAACGCTCGTTGTCTGTCTTGGACAACCGCATGTTTACCAAATGGCGTCCTAGCTTCGTCTCTTCTATGTATATTAACTGACTGTTATATTTCTCTCTTGTGTCTCCCCTGATGATGTGATTATTACACGAAAGTGCACTTGGAAACTTATCGTGTTTCATCTTCCCCGTGGACTCATAGGAATATATATATATATATATATATATATATATATATATATATATATATATATATATATATATATATATATATATATATATATATATATATATATATAGATAGATAGATAGATAGATAGATAGATAGACAGACAGATGAATTGATAGATATATACGCCATTCTCTTACTTTCCATCCTTCAAATGTGCTTATCAGTTCATAAGTAAAGTACTCAGCATTATGTAAACCTTCTTTACTAGCCCCTTCCGTCGTCAACATGGTGTGTATTCTCCCAAGCATAGTAATTACTATCATTCTATGTACCATCTTTATCGTATTCTGTGTACTTCGTAAAACCTGGACCTTTATCGCCAAAATGCTATGAAACAATACTAATCTATGGAAACAACATTTATTAGTCAGGAAAGACGCCACCATCATGAAAATAATCCTTATCTTACAATAATTCGTTTTTATATATTTTCTCTCTCTACAAATATTTGAAGTTACTGTGGCGTCTCCATCTACTTAGATATGTATCACTGAGTACTGGAATCATTTCTCAGTGTGCGTGAGTCCTAGATAGACTTGTGACAGGCTTATTGTAATGACAAAAGAAAATGTAATCGCCGATGGCAACTGTCTAGATATTGTTTTTAAATCAAAACCAGCTGATGTACTATAGCAAGAGGATGTTTAAACAAATATACATGAATTTATTTCTTCACTCGTTATAGAAACTTTCTGGTGTGTAATGATGATATGCTATTTTTTGTAACACTAGTTTCGTACATATGTGTGAGACTGAGTGTGTTTCTGTACCACACTCGTCTGCATCCTGGGACTTCTCTCCCAGTGATGCATGGAGAGCCATTTCTGTGTGAGTTATGGCGCCAACAAGTTATTTATGAGCCGCTTCGTTATTTTCACCTCTGTTCGATGTACAACGACCGAAGTCTATGATTGCCACACACACTGAGCGGAAATGAAATGAATCAATAATATTTACGGTGCCTGGGAAGGCACAGGGCACACAAGAACATAACGACGTACAAGAGGAACAACTGCAGTGGAAGTAAACTTTAATTTTCTTGAGTATCCTTTACTTTATCCTGTCTATGTGTTTATGTATATATCCATCAATACAAAATTACTGACTGACTCTATTCTCTTTTTTCAGTTGGATAGGGTGCAGACAGCCATGGCCAGACCTCGACCTATGCCCTGCAAGGTAAAGTGTTTTTCATATTCCCAATTTGCATGTTAAGATGGTTTGTCTAGTGGGATCAACTCCTCTATTCTCACCTTACCTATACAAACAGTACCTCCTCTGCACTGGATCTCCACTCATTTTCCGAAACATCCGTTTTATCCCCAGGTCTTACCACTTCTCTCATTACTCCTCTCCCTCCTTTCTGTGGTTTGCCTCTCCTCCGGGTATCTCCTGCAGCACTATAACGTATCCTCTCGACCAGCTGATCACTTACATGGCCATACCATCCCAAAATGTGTTGCATCATTCCGCCTGTCTAATGATGTTTGCTTTCTTTCACACCACGTGCCATTTTGTTTTCATTCCTTTCTATTCTCTACATCCCCCTTATATATAGCTGTGCTACGAGATGTTACTCATTTGTACTGCTTTTAATTTTGGCCTAACATGATCCATGTTAATTTACGTTTAACATCCATGCCATAGAACTGGAGTAAGTACTTCCTCAGCTTTCTGCACACTCACACACACACACACACACACACACACACACACACACACACACACACACACACACACACACACACACACACGCACACACACTGCTTTTTTCATAGTTTTCTGTGTACTCTATTCATATTTCCCTTTGCATGAATTTGACTTTCACCAAATTTTCATCTCTCGGTGTTCCACTGCCACACTTACCAAACCTTGCTCCTGCATATGTAAACCCATCTGTAACTTCCAAGTTTTCGCCCAAGCTAACATTACACTGGTCTCCCATCTCTCTGAAATACTAACGTCTTACTTCCAGTTCACTTTCATCTTTCTCCTGTTCCTCCTCTTATTATATAACCCTTTGGTCTACCCATCTTTCCATTTGCTTTAGCCAAAAGCACATCATTTTAATGTACAGACTATATGAACTTTCATTTTTCTTTTCAATGATTAGGCATTGCATTAGAAGAGTTCCATCTTGACGTGATCTCACGTAATGTCTCATCCATTAGAACATCAGGTAATCAAGGTCTCATCGCATACTATTGCTGAGGAACTCTTCGAAGCTCCTCGACGGAACTATACTTTTCGGTCATTGACTATGTTCACAGCTTCGCTAAGGTTGACTTTTCATTCGTGGTGTAACCACATGCATGTGGCTCCTGCATCGCCAGTGTATGTTACGGCGAGGCTGTATCATTGTCAGTAGAAGGAAAAGTAAATATTCGAATTACAAAAGTATAGATTTGTTGAGTGTACCTGGTAATTTGTATGGAAGATCGCTGATTGAGAGGGTATTGGTGTGCACAGAGCATCTGACTGGAGAGAAAAAAAATGTGGTTTCTTGTAGTGGTAGAGGATGTGTGGGTCAGGTGTTTTCCTTTGAAGAATGTGTGTGATGAATAGAGGAACAGAAGCATATGCCAGGGTTGATAGAGATGCCTTGTGGAAGGTCTTACGAACATATGCCGTGGAAGGAAAACTACTAGAAGTAGCAAAAGTTTCTGTCAAAAGTGTAAAGTTCATGTACTTGTAGGAAGAAAAGAGGGTGAGTGATTCCAGATGAAGGCTGGTCTGCGGCAGGGGTGTGTGATGTCGCACAGACTTTTTCATTTGTTCTTGGATGTGGTGTTATGGGAGGTAAGTGTAAGAGTCATGGAGAGAGGGGCGAGTATGCAGTTTTTAGGGGGTTAGAAGGCCTGGGAAGTGAGTCAGTTGTTGTTCGCTGATGATATCGCACTGTTGGCGGTTTCGAGTGAGAAACTGTATAAGTTGGTGAGTTAGTTTTGGAGAGTAAGTTGAAAGAGGAAGTTGAGAGTAAACGTGAATAAAAGCAAGGTTATTTGACATAGCAGGGAAGGGGGAAAGTTTGGTCAGGGTGTGAGTTTGAACGGAGAAAGTTTGGAAAAAACAGTGTTCTAGATACTTGGGATTGGACATGGCAGCAGATGAAACTGTGGATGTGGAAGTAAGTCACAGGGTGAGAGAGGGGGCGAAGTTTCTAGGAGCATTGAAGAATATGTAGAAAAAGAGGTCGTTATTGGGATGGTGAATATGGATATGAAGGCATGAAGATGTATGGATGAGAGGCAAGGACGATAGATGAGGATGTGCGGAGGAGGGTGAATGTGTTGGAAATGAAATGTTTCAGGAAAATTTGTGGTGTGAGATGGTTTACTCGGGTAAACACTGAAAGAGTAACAGAGGTAAGGTCATATAAAGTGTTGTTGATAGAGCTGAAAAGGGTGTGATGAAACAGTTTAGACATATGGTGAGAATGAGTGAGGTGAGGCTGACAAAAGGATATATGTGTCAGAAGATGAGAGGGAAAGCAGAAGGAAAGACCAAATTGGAGGTGGAAGGTTGGTGTGAAAAACATTTTGAACGGTCGGGGCCTTAATATACAAGAGGGTGCAAGGCTTGCATGGGAGTGAATTGGAACGAGGTGGTATACAGGGGTCGACGTGCTGTCATTGGACTGAACCAGGGGATGTGAAACGACGAATGTAAACCATAGAAAGGTATGTGTGTCTTGGTTGTGAAAAGAGAGGTATGGAGATACGTGAGGGAATGCGACCTTTCTTCGTCTGCTCCGGGTGCTATCTCGATAACGCGAGAAACAGCGAGCAAGAGTGTATATATATATATATATATATATATATATATATATATATATATATATATATATATATATATATATATATATATATATATATATAAATATATATATATATATATATATATATATATATATATATATATATATATATATATATATATATATATATATATATATATATATATATATATATATATGTATATATGGTTTGGGCACATGGAGAAAATGAGTGAGGAAAGATTGACCAAGAGGATATATGTGTCGGAGGTGGAGGGAACGAGGAGAAGTGGGAGACCAAATTGGAGGTGGAAAGATGGAGTGAAAAGATTTTGTGTGATCGGGGCCTGAACATGCAGGAGGGTGAAAGGAGGGCAAGGAATAGAGTGAATTGGATCGATGTGGTATACCGGGGTTGACGTGCTGTCAGTGGATTGAATCAGGGCATGTGAAGCGTCTGGGGTAAACCATGGAAAGCTGTGTAGGTATGTATATTTGCGTGTGTGGACGTATGTATATACATGTGTATGGGGGTGGGTTGGGCCATTTCTTTCGTCTGTTTCCTTTTGCTACCTCGCAAACGCGGGAGACAGCAACAAAGCAAAAAGCAATATATATATATATATATATATATATATATATTTTTTTTTTTTTTTTTTTTTTTTTTTTTATACTTTGTCGCTGTCTCCCGCGTTTGCGAGGTAGCGCAAGGAAACAGACGAAAGAAATGGCCCAACCCCCCCCCCCCCATACACATGTACATACACACGTCCACACACGCAAATATACATACCTACACAGCTTTCCATGGTTTACCCCAGACGCTTCACATGCCTTGCTTCAATCCACTGACAGCACGTCAACCCCTGTATACCACATGACTCCAATTCACTCTATTTCTTGCCCTCCTTTCACCCTCCTGCATGTTCAGGCCCCGATCACACAAAATCTTTTTCACTCCATCTTTCCACCTCCAATTTGGTCTCCCTCTTCTCCTCGTTCCCTCCACCTCCGACACATATATCCTCTTGGTCAATCTCTCCTCACTCATTCTCTCCATGTGCCCAAACCATTTCAAAACACCCTCTTCTGCTCTCTCAACCACGCTCTTTTTATTTCCACACATCTCTCTTACCCTTACGTTACTTACTCGATCAAACCACCTCACACCACACATTGTCCTCAAACATCTCATTTCCAGCACATCCATCCTCCTGCGCACATCTCTATCCATAGCCCACGCCTCGCAACCATACAGCATTGTTGGAACCACTATTCCCTCAAACATACCCATTTTTGCTTTCCGAGATAATGTTCTCGACTTCCACACATTTTTCAAGGCTCCCAAAATTTTCGCCCCCTCCCCCACCCTATGATCCACTTCCGCTTCCATGGTTCCATCCGCTGACAGATCCACTCCCAGATATCTAAAACACTTCACTTCCTCCAGTTTTTCTCCATTCAAACTTCCCAAGCTCTCTCATCCCCAACAGACTTCATACTTGCCCCTCTTTCCAGGACTCTTGCATTTACCTCCTTTACAACCCCATCCATAAACAAATTAAACAACCATGGAGACATCACACACCCCTGCCGCAAACCTACATTCACTGAGAACCAATCACTTTCCTCTCTTCCTACACGTACACATGCCTTACATCCTCGATAAAAACTTTTCACTGCTTCTAACAACTTGCCTCCCACACCATATATTCTTAATACCTTCCACAGAGCATCTCTATCAACTCTATCATATGCCTTCTCCAGATCCATAAATGCTACATACAAATCCATTTGCTTTTCTAAGTATTTCTCACATACATTCTTCAAAGCAAACACCTGATCCACACATCCTCTACCACTTCTGAAACCGCACTGCTCTTCCCCAATCTGATGCTCTGTACATGCCTTCACCCTCTCAATCAATACCCTCCCATATAATTTACCAGGAATACTCAACAAACTTATACCTCTGTAATTTGAGCACTCACTCTTATCCCCTTTGCCTTTGTACAATGGCACTATGCACGCATTCCGCCAATCCTCAGGCACCTCACCATGAGTCATACATACATTAAATAACCTTACCAACCAGTCAACAATACAGTCACCCCCTTTCTTAATAAATTCCACTGCAATACCATCCAAACCTGCTGCCTTGCCGGCTTTCATCTTCCGCAAAGCTTTTACTACCTCTTCTCTGTTTACCAAATCATTTTCCCTAACCCTCTCACTTTGCACACCACCTCGACCAAAACACCCTATATCTGCCACTCTGTCATCTTTCCAGGACTCTTGCATTTACCTCCTTTACAACCCCATCCATAAACAAATTAAACAACCATGGAGACATCACACACCCCTGCCGCAAACCTACATTCACCTCCCAATTTTGAAGGTTTGTTGATATATATATATATATATATATATATATATATATATATATATATATATATATATATATATATATATATATATATATATATATATATAAATTAATTCATTATTCATTATACTTAACTGAGGTCTCCCGCATTAGCGAGGTAGCGCAAGGAAACGGACGATGAATGGCCCAACCCACCCACATATACATGTATATACATAAACGCTCACATACGCACATATACACTCATATATACATTTCATCATATACATACATATACATACACAGACATATACATATATACACATGAACATCCATACTTACTGCCTTCATCCCTTCTCATCGCCACCACATCACATACGAAATAGCATTCCCCCGCCCCTCCAGCGAGGCAGCGCCAGGAACAGACAATAAAGGTCACATGCGTTCACGCTCAGTCTCTAGCTGTCATGTGTAATACACCGAAACCACAACTCCCTTTCCACATCCAGGCCCCACACACCGTTCCGTGGTCTATCCCAGACGCTTCACATGCCTTGGTTCAATGCATTGACAGCATTTCGACCCCGTATACCACATCGTTCCAATTCACTCTGTTCCTTGCACGCCTTTCACCCTCCTGCATGTTCAGGCCCCGATCGCTCAAAATTTTTTTTCACTCCATCCTTCCATCTCCAATTTGGTCTCCCACTTCCCCTCGTTCCCTCCATCTCTGACACATATATCCTCTTTGTCAATCTTTCCTCACTCATTCTCTCCATGTGTCCAAACCAGTTCAACACACACTCTTCTGCACTCTCAACCACACACTTTATATATATATATATATATATATATATATATATATATATATATATATATATATATATATATATATATATATATATATATATAAAGTGTGTGGTTGAGAGTGCAGAAGAGTGT
This sequence comes from Panulirus ornatus, assembly GCF_036320965.1. Classification (NCBI taxonomy): domain Eukaryota; kingdom Metazoa; phylum Arthropoda; class Malacostraca; order Decapoda; family Palinuridae; genus Panulirus; species Panulirus ornatus. Next base: position 36,846,343 of record NC_092243.1, on the reverse strand, counting down.
GTGTTGAACTGGTTTGGACACATGGAGAGAATGAGTGAGGAAAGATATATATATATATATATATATATATATATATATATATATATATATATATATATATATATATATATATTTATATATCTTGGTTTTCTTTGCATTATTAGAAGTGAATACAACGATTTTAAGCTTTGCACGTTGTATGTGTTCACACATTTTTCAGTACTGTTGAAAATATGTATCGCCACGTAGGTTGAGATTTTACTTTTTTTTTAACATCCCTTCTGTCACTTAAGACAGTTGAAGTAATGACTGATCTATAACATGAAATACACATTTACGCTTCATATTCAGCTTCAGATATGCATAACGTATCAGATATATAATGCGTTACAATCAGTAGTATTGTTTGGCTGTATTTCAGATTCAGGTGCAGCTGAGTGTCATACGGTAACTAATGTTTTCCACCAGAGCGAAGGTATGACTCGACTCTATTCATTCTCACTAATGTACACGTTGTGGGTACTTATGGATGTAAATTTATGTTACATCTTAACCTGGTTTCAGAAGCAGACACGAAAGGGACTGTATTAGAATAGAAAAATGACACCAAACCGGATTATCCTCATAACTTTTCATTGTATATTAAATCGTGATGATATAAGCACATTCCTGCGTAAGCCTGAATATGGAACAAACGAAATTTGTTTCGCACTGAAAATATTCATTGTCCTGGTCTTCCTCCGAGGGTACAGAGATGAACATCAAGAACGCAGTTAATCATGTTAATTTTCCGTACCTTCGTTTGCTGCTCTTGTCACGAGAACTAAGTTAAGCTGACGCTAGATATTTTAGGGTACTTTAGTAGGTTTCCTTCAAACACCATTACTGCAGCTGGTGTGTTGGCTTGTTATGTTGCCTGTGGAGGGTTGGTGGCCATGTGGCATGACGTCCCTGAACCGTGAGGTGTGTAGTCTGTAAAACGGTCATAAGCGCTACGTGCTGGAGGTTGAAGGATGGCAGGAGTGAGGACCTGCTCTTCTTAGATAAGGATGACTGACTGTTTATCACCAGTTAAGATCATGAGCGCCGTCCATGAATTACACGTTTCTCATTTGTTACCCTAGCTTAGTTGTGGGAAAACTGTACTGCCAAGAGGGGACGATGTATTGTCAGGCAGATAAGACTTCAGGAATGATGGATGTGACTTTAGAGTTCGTCACAGCCAAAAAAAAAAAAAAAAAAAAATCACCACCCCAGTGATTACATATTCCTTGACTTGATATTGATCTGTCAAACAAACACCTGTTATGATGTTCCGATGCTAGGATATGGACGCGAAAAATATGCTGCGAGATCCAAATTTACCCTCAGAGTTGTACAAACTCACAAAACACATACCTTCAAGGACCACAAGCACAGTGGGAGTGTATGTGGTCTTAGAATTATATTGAACACCGAAGAAGGTGTTCAAGATTTTTCGGTTGGTGGATGTGGCTTACGTTGACTGGGGCCTTAATGACCCTGACAGTTGATAGGTCCTAAAGCCCAAGCAACCAGCCGACCAACATACCTTACAGCATAGAATGAATGAGGCAACGCTTCATTAGTAATGAGGAATTATGAAGATGTTTACACAACACTGTATTATAGTAGCAGTATGTAACACTTTACAGTAGGTGGGAGGCATCCACGATCTAGGGACGTACTAACTGCTGAGTACCAGAATGGTTAGTGATGACGAACCAGCACTGTGCTGGGAGGGTTCATTATTCAGTGGTTGTCAGGTCCTCTTAGTGTGCATGTGTTGAGTCAGAGTTGTGTTCACACGGATGGATGGAGGGGGAGGGAGTCTGTACGTTTGAGGTGTGAAACACGAATTTGAATTTCATTTCTACCTGGGAGCTGGTGATTAGTTATGAAGAGTTCTAGAAGGAAAGGATTTAGTGCTATTAAGAAAACTTGAACGATGAGCCTACTGAGGTGGGATTGTATTGGGAGGACTTTGTTCCAATGTTTAGGTGTTCGGTGTCAGTAGTTGCCATGTAGTCATGTACTGTTGTGAGTGCTCAGGTTTGTGTGGTTTACATCTATGTTATATTTACTTTTGTTAGGTTTGAACACCACACAGGTGTTCAGAGTGGAGTGGATCATTTGTCTGCACAGGACAGCGATTCATTATCTTGTCCATACCTGATACTAGTTAATGTTCTGAGAAGGTATTTAGTTCATTCGATATTGTGTTGTTTATGGCGTGGGAAGCAGGTGTCATGTGTGTATCGTATGTAATATCCAGAACAGGTGGTATTTTGCTGTTTAGGACGTGATTAGCCATTTTATGTGACAGGAGAACACATGTTGGATTTCTATCTGTCTAGGGTTAAAAGGTCGAGAGAAGACTTCTGTGGAGTTGCCCTCATTCTGTTCTGTGAGGGATGTTGTTCCAGTTACGTATTGTTGTTTGCATGTTTTCCGGTCTTCTGTTGTGTCACGGTGCTGCAACGTGATTGTAAGGTGGTATGTATGTGAGAGGTCTGGTCTGCAGGAGGTCTGGAGGAAGATACTGATGAGAGATGGAGGAAGAACTGGCCCTTGTGGAACTCCATTATAGAGCTTGAGGGTTGTTGAGGGGGTAGCTTTTGTCAGTGACTCGCATGAAGGCCAGCTATGATGTTGTCCACCCACTTTCTGGCATTGTTGTTGAGGATGGCGTCAAGCATCTTTTGTGTGACTTCTGCAACAGAAACTGAACGTCTGCAGCTTCAAAGTGACATAGACAAACTGATGGACTGGGCTGAAAGGTGGCAAATGAATTCTGTTATTATTAAGTGGAATTTTTTTTTATGTCGTTAGAAAATATGAAAAGGCAAGTTACAGTAAGAATTCTGTTGAGCTACGATAATTCAGTTAGCAAAAGGACTTGGGTGTATAGTGTCTGACGATCCAAAGTCAAGGAAACAATGTACAGAAGCAGAAAAAAGGGCATACAAAATTCTTGGATTCAAAGGAAGGACTTTCGAATTTATGTCTTGGAAAATTATCTTCACTCTTTACAGCTCACTGGTGTGTCTCCATCTTGAATACTGTGTTCAGTTCTGGTATCTCTACTTGAGGAAAGACAGACAGAATGGAGAGAATACAAAGGCGATCTACCAAGATGATTCCCGGCCGGAGAAACAAACCCTACGAGAGCTGACTAAATGAAGTAAATATGTTTAGCTTAGAAGAGAGAAGGTTAAGATGTGATCTAACACAGGTATTCAGAATCATTAAAGACCTCGATGAACTCGATCTAACGAGCTACCTAGGAATAGATTTGTCTGGTTTCGCTCATGATAATAGATGCAAACTCTTAGGCAAATGTTTTACCTCGAATGAGGCGAGATAATTTTTCTTCAACAGGATTGTTAAAATATGGAATGATTTACCAATCAAAGTAGTTGAAGCAGTACCATTGTTACGATTGAGTATAGACTTGATAAATATTTCGCTTCAAATCCACTATTGATATTATATGGACCTCCGTAGCTGCACGATAAGTTTACATACTCTAACAAAAATCTGTCTTTCCATTCCTTCTACAAAATCCATGAGTTTCTGTTTCTTCCACTATCACAAACAGTCTCGTTAGGACCCAATGTTCTTTTGCTGTTCGAATTCAGTTGTATTCATTTGTAAGTAGAATATGTAAGAAGAGAGACAGTGAGTAGATAAGGACAACGGTAGACAAGAAGACTCAAAACTGAGAGAAATAGAAGTACCTCAAGTGATAGCTTCACATCAAGATTCGGAACACAGACAACTGTCAGATATTCATATTTCAAGCTCTCCCAGTCTAGTGGCGTCAAGAATCTCAAGTTTTGGAACATGAATGAATTTTTAAAAGAAAATTTCCGAAAATAACTTCCCTCGTAACTCCTAGAGAAAGGTGTGGGGATGAGGAAGTTCATGACTTTAACAGCACATCGACATCAATTTCGAAAAGCCCAGATCCGTGTGAAGAAATTTGAGGCGGAAAATCCATTAACGCGAACGTGTACGTGCGAGGATGCTCATGGCTGTTGTGTTAACTGGAACACATGAGACCAAGTGAACAAAAGAAAGACGTGGTAATGCCTCAGGAGGTGAATTTGGAAAGGTTTATGATGTAAATGTACTGAAGTATCGAAGAATTTATTTTTCGTTCCAGGCTAGAGCAGGGATTCTCAAATGATCATAACCTTAGAGCCCAGGAGACAGCCACGCTAACCAGAGCTTGGACCATTCATAGTGGTGTAGGGAACGCACGATATGCCAGGTATTTTGTATATATATATATATATATATATATATATATATATATATGAATATTTTTTTTTTTTTTTCTTTTAAACTATTCGCCATTTCCCGCATTAGCGAGGTAGCATTAAGAACAGAGGACTGGGCCTTTGAGGGAATACCCTCACCTGGCCCAGTTCTCTGTTCCTTCTTTTGGAAAAAAAAAAAAACCAGAGAAGAGGGAGTTAAAGCTCTGCAGAAGATGAAAGCCGGCAAGGCTGCATGTTTGGATGGTATTGCAGTGGAATTTATTAAAAAAGTGGGTGACTATGTTGTTGACTGGTTGTTAAGGATATTCAAAGTATGTAAGGATCATGGTGAAGTGCCTGAAGATTGGTGGAATGCATACAGAGTGCCATTGTACAAAGGCAAAGGGGATAAAGGTGAGTGTTCAAATTACAGAGGCATAAGTTTGTTGAGTATTCCTGGTATTGTATAGGAGTATTGATTGAGAGGGTAAAGGCATGCACAGAGCATCAGACTAGGGAGGAGCAGTGTGGTTTCAGAAGTGGTTGAGGATGTGTGGATCAGGTGTTTCCTTTGAAGAATGTATGTGAGAAATACTTAGAGAAACATGGATTTGTACGTGGTATTTCTGGATTTGGAGAAGGAATATGATAGGGTGGATAGAGATGCTTCGTAGAAGGTTTTAAGTTTATATGGTGTGGGAGGTAAGTTGCTAGAAGCAGTGAAAAGTATTTACCAAGGCTGTAAGGCATGTATACGAGTAGGAAGAGAAGAAAGTGATTTGTTCTCAGTGAATGTAGGTTTGCGGCAGGGGTGCATGATGTCCCCATGGTTGTTTAATTTGTTTATGGATGGGATGGATAGGGAGGTGAATGCAAGAGTTTTGGAGAGAGGAGCAAGTATGCAATCTGTTGTGGATGAAAGGGGTTGGGAAGTGTCAGTTGTAGTTCGTTGATGATACAACGCTGGTGGCTGATTCAGGTGAGAAACTGCAGAAGTCGGTGACTGAGTTGGGTAAAGTGTGTGAGAGAAGAAAGTTGAGAGTAAATGTGAATAAGAGCAAGGTTATTAAGTTCAGTAGGGTTGAGGGACAGGTTTATTGAGAGGAATGTTTGAATAGAGAATAACTGGAGGAAGTGAAGTGTTTTAGATATCTTGGAGTGGATTTAGCAGCAGATGGAACTATGGAAGCGGAAATGGGTCACAGGTTAGAGGAGGGGGCGAAGTATATGGAAGCGTTGAAGAATGTGTGGAAAGCGAGAACGTTATCTCGGAGAGCAAAAATGGGTATGTTTTAAGGAATAGTGGTTCCAACAATGTTATGTGGTTGCGAGGCATGGGCTATGAATAGGGTTGCACGGAGGAGAGTGGATGTGTTGGAAATGAGATGTTTGAGGACAATATGTGGTGTGAGGTGGTTTGATCGAGTAAGAAATGAAAGGGTAAGAGAGATGTGTGGTAATAAAAAGATTGTGGTTGAGAGAGCAGAAGAGGGTGTGTTGAAATGGTTTGGTCATATGGAGAGAATGAGTGAGGAAAGATTGACAAAGAGGATATGTGTCAAAGGTTGAGGGAAGAAGGAGAAGCGGGAGACCGAATTGGAGGTGGAAGGATGGAGTGAAATGATTTTGAGCGATCGGGGCTCTAACATACAGGAGGGTGAGAGGTGTGTAAGGAATAGAGTGAATAGGAACGATGTGGTATATCGGGATCCACGTGTTGTCAGTGGATTGAATCAGGGTATGTGAAGTGTCTGGGGTAAACCATGGAAAGGTGTGTGGGGCCTGGATGTGGAAAGGGATCTGTGTTTTCGGTGCATTACTCATGACAGCTAGAGACTGAGTGTGAACGAATGTGGCCTTTGTTGTCTGTTCCTGGCGCTGCCTTGCTGGAAGGGGGTGGGATGCTATTTCGTGTGTGGCGGGGTGGCGACGAAAATGGATGAAGGCAGCAAGTATGACTATGTACATTTGTATTTATATGCATATGTCTGTGTATGTATATGTATGTATACATGTGTATATATGTATATGTCTGTGTGTATATGTATATGTATGCGTTGAGATGTATAGGTATGTATATGTGCGTGTGTGGACGTGTATGTGGGTGGGTTGAGCCATTCTTTCGTCTGTTCCTTTGCGCTACCTCGCTAACGCGGGAGACAGCGACAAAGTATAATGATAATATTATATATATATATATATATATATATATATATATATATATATATATATATATATATATATATATATATATATATATATATTTATGTTGCTTAAGTCTAACAGAAAGATCCTTACCAGTCTGACCAACATAAGATTTATCACAGTTTCCACAAGGCACTTAATAGATGCAACCAAGAGAATTTTCTGGTGAATTCCTGATTAAGATATACTTTATAGTATCATTGTTGCTAAAGGCAACATTTACATTAAAGGATTTAAGGAACATGGGAAGCAAAGTGAAATCATTATTAAAAGGGAGAACTAAAAGATTCTTGGTGTCAATGGGAGGTTTGGGCTCAACTCTTTAAAATGATTTCTTTGCTGACTTAAGAGATTTATCAATGAAAGATCTAGGGTATTTCAATCCTTTAATGTAAATGTTGCCTTTAGCAACAATGATACTATAAAGAATATCTTAATCAGGAATTCACCAGAAAATTCTCTTGGATGCATCTGTAAAGTGCCTTGTGGAAAATGTGATTAATTCATGTTGGTCAGACTGGTAAGGATCTTTCTGTTAGACTTAAGCAACATAAATTTAGTATAAGAACGGGACAAGAATCAAATGCCTTGTTTAATCATGATAAAAACTATGATCATTGTATTGACTGGAGTAACGCCATCTCAGTTATTAACTCTTAACTCTATTACCAAGAGAAATATCATTGAATCTTCTATTATTAAATACACAAAGAATTATAATCTTAATATTAGTGATAGTCTACACAAATTAGATAACTTTATTGTTGATAAGATTTGTAAAATGATAAGTCTATGAACGCTCGTTGTATGTTTTGGACAATCACATGTTTACCAAATGGCGTCCTAGCTTCGTCTC
>NC_092243.1:36829020-36834020 GCF_036320965.1 Panulirus ornatus | reverse complement strand
AGAAAGTTAATTCTAGATTGATTTGGGTAAAACTGAAAGTTGATGGAGAGAGATGGGTGATTATTGGTGCATATGCACCTGGGCATGAGAAGAAAGATCATGAGAGGCAAGTGTTTTGGGAGCAGCTGAATGAGTGTCTTAGTGGTTTTGATGCACGAGACCGGGTTATAGTGATGGGTGATTTGAATGCAAAGGTGAGTAATGTGGCAGTTGAGGGAATAATTGGTATACATGGAGTGTTCAGTGCTGTAAATGGAAATGGTGAAGAGCTTGTAGATTTATGTGCTGAAAAAGGACTGGTGATTGGGAATACCTGTTTTAAAAAGCGAGATATACATAAGTATACGTATGTAAGTAGGAGAGATGGCCGGAGAGCGTTATTGGATTACGTGTTAATTGATAGACGCACGAAAGAGAGACTTTTTGATATTAATGTGCTGAGAGGTGCAGCTGGAGGGATGTCTGATCATTATCTTGTGGAGGCGAAGGTGAAGATTTGTGGGGGTTTTCAGAAAAGAAGAGAGAATGTTGGGGTGAAGAGAGTGTTGAGAGTAAGTGAGCTTGGGAAGGAGACTTGTGTGAGGAAGTACCAGGAGAGACTGAATACAGAATGGAAAAAGGTGAGAACAAAGGAGGTAAGGGGAGTGGGGGAGGAATGAGATGTATTTGGGGAAGCAGTGATGGCTTGTGCAAAAGATGCTTGTGGCATGAGAAGCGTGGGAGGTGGGTTGATTAGAAAAGGTAGTGAGTGGTGGGATGAAGAAGTAAGATTATTAGTGAAAGAGAAGAGAGAGGCATTTGGACGATTTTTGCAGGGAAAAAATGCAAATGAGTGGGAGAGGTATAAAAGAAAGAGGCAGGAGGTCAAGAGAAAGGTGCAAGAGGTGAAAAAGAGGGCAAATGAGAGTTGGGGTGAGAGAGTATCATTAAATTTCAGGGAGAATAAAAATATGTTTTGGAAGGAGGTAAATAAAGTGCGTAAGACAAGGGAGCAAATGGGAACTTCAGTGAAGGGGGCTAATGGGGAGGTGATAACAAGTAGTGGTGATGTGAGAAGGAGATGGAGTTGGTATTTTGAAGGTTTGTTGAATGTGTTTGATGATAGAGTGGCAGATATAGGGTTTTTTGGTCGAGGTGGTGTGCAAAGTGAGAGGGTTGGGGAAAATGATTTGGTAAATAGAGAAGAGGTAGTAAAAGCTTTGCGGAAGATGAAAGCCGGCAAGGCAGCAGGTTTGGATGGTATTGCAGTGGAATTTATTAAAAAAGGGGTGACTGTATTGTTGACTGGTTGGTAAGGTTATTTAATGTATGTATGATTCATGGTGAGGTGCCTGAGGATTGGCGGAATGCTTGCATAGTGCCATCGTACAAAGGCAAAGGGGATAAGAGTGAGTGCTCAAATTACAGAGGTATAAGTTTGTTGAGTATTCTTGGTAAATTATATGGGAGGGTATTGATTGAGAGGGTGAAGGCATGTACAGAGCATCAGATTGTGGAAGAGCAGTGTGGTTTCAGAAGTGGTAGAGGATGTGTGGATCAGGTGTTTGCTTTGAAGAATGTATGTGAGAAATTCTTAGAAAAACAAATGGATTTGTATGTAGCATTTATAGATCTGGAGAAGGCATATGATAGAGTTGAAAGAGATGCTCTGTGGAAGGTTTTAAGAATATATGGTGTGGGAGGCAAGTTGTTAGAAGCAGTGAAAAGTTTTTATCGAGGATGTAAGGGATGTGTACGTGTAGGAAGAGAGGAAAGTGATTGGTTCTCAGTGAATGTAGGTTTGCGGCAGGGGTTTGTGATGTCTCCATGGTTGTTTAATTTGTTCATGGATGGGGTTGATAGGGAGGTGAATGCAAGAGTTTTGGAAAGAGGGGCAAGTATGCAGTCTGTTGGGGATGAGAGAGCTTGGGAAGTGAGTCAGTTGCTGTTCGCTGATGATACAGCACTAGTGGCTGATTCATGTAAGAAACTGCAGAAGCTGGTGACTGAGTTTGGTAAAGTGTGTGAAAGAAGAAAGTTAAGAGTAAATGTGAATAAGAGCAAGGTTATTAAGTTCAGTAGGGTTGAGGGACAGGTTTATTGAGAGGAATGTTTGAATAGAGAATAACTGGAGGAAGTGAAGTGTTTTAGATATCTTGGAGTGGATTTAGCAGCAGATGGAACTATGGAAGCGGAAATGGGTCACAGGTTAGAGGAGGGGGCGAAGTATATGGAAGCGTTGAAGAATGTGTGGAAAGCGAGAACGTTATCTCGGAGAGCAAAAATGGGTATGTTTTAAGGAATAGTGGTTCCAACAATGTTATGTGGTTGCGAGGCATGGGCTATGAATAGGGTTGCACGGAGGAGAGTGGATGTGTTGGAAATGAGATGTTTGAGGACAATATGTGGTGTGAGGTGGTTTGATCGAGTAAGAAATGAAAGGGTAAGAGAGATGTGTGGTAATAAAAAGATTGTGGTTGAGAGAGCAGAAGAGGGTGTGTTGAAATGGTTTGGTCATATGGAGAGAATGAGTGAGGAAAGATTGACAAAGAGGATATGTGTCAAAGGTTGAGGGAAGAAGGAGAAGCGGGAGACCGAATTGGAGGTGGAAGGATGGAGTGAAATGATTTTGAGCGATCGGGCTCTAACATACAGGAGGGTGAGAGGTGTGTAAGGAATAGAGTGAATAGGAACGATGTGGTATATCGGGATCCACGTGTTGTCAGTGGATTGAATCAGGGTATGTGAAGTGTCTGGGGTAAACCATGGAAAGGTGTGTGGGGCCTGGATGTGGAAAGGGATCTGTGTTTTCGGTGCATTACTCATGACAGCTAGAGACTGAGTGTGAACGAATGTGGCCTTTGTTGTCTGTTCCTGGCGCTGCCTTGCTGGAAGGGGGTGGGATGCTATTTCGTGTGTGGCGGGGTGGCGACGAAAATGGATGAAGGCAGCAAGTATGACTATGTACATTTGTATTTATATGCATATGTCTGTGTATGTATATGTATGTATACATGTGTATATATGTATATGTCTGTGTGTATATGTATATGTATGCGTTGAGATGTATAGGTATGTATATGTGCGTGTGTGGACGTGTATGTGGGTGGGTTGAGCCATTCTTTCGTCTGTTCCTTTGCGCTACCTCGCTAACGCGGGAGACAGCGACAAAGTATAATGATAATATTATATATATATATATATATATATATATATATATATATATATATATATATATATATATATATATATATATATATATATATATATTTATGTTGCTTAAGTCTAACAGAAAGATCCTTACCAGTCTGACCAACATAAGATTTATCACAGTTTCCACAAGGCACTTAATAGATGCAACCAAGAGAATTTTCTGGTGAATTCCTGATTAAGATATACTTTATAGTATCATTGTTGCTAAAGGCAACATTTACATTAAAGGATTTAAGGAACATGGGAAGCAAAGTGAAATCATTATTAAAAGGGAGAACTAAAAGATTCTTGGTGTCAATGGGAGGTTTGGGCTCAACTCTTTAAAATGATTTCTTTGCTGACTTAAGAGATTTATCAATGAAAGATCTAGGGTATTTCAATCCTTTAATGTAAATGTTGCCTTTAGCAACAATGATACTATAAAGAATATCTTAATCAGGAATTCACCAGAAAATTCTCTTGGATGCATCTGTAAAGTGCCTTGTGGAAAATGTGATTAATTCATGTTGGTCAGACTGGTAAGGATCTTTCTGTTAGACTTAAGCAACATAAATTTAGTATAAGAACGGGACAAGAATCAAATGCCTTGTTTAATCATGATAAAAACTATGATCATTGTATTGACTGGAGTAACGCCATCTCAGTTATTAACTCTTAACTCTATTACCAAGAGAAATATCATTGAATCTTCTATTATTAAATACACAAAGAATTATAATCTTAATATTAGTGATAGTCTACACAAATTAGATAACTTTATTGTTGATAAGATTTGTAAAATGATAAGTCTATGAACGCTCGTTGTATGTTTTGGACAATCACATGTTTACCAAATGGCGTCCTAGCTTCGTCTCTTCGATGTATATCAACTGACTGTTATATTTCTCTCTGTGTCTTCCCTGATGATGTGATTATTACACGAAAGTGCACTTGGGAACTTTTCGTGTTTCATTTTTTCCCGTGGACTCATAAGAATATCTTGATCACGCGCAAAATTGTGATCATAACCTTACCCCCACAGCCTTCCACCAATTCGCACTGTATCTTCTGAAGTCTCCACCATCTGACTACTAACACTATCTTGCACCTCAACGTTAAGTGAGAGGTGAGTATGGAAACTTTGATAGAAACCAAGTTGACCTGTATCAATTATGTAAGTCACTTTAGCGAGGCTGTATCACTGGGAACATGTCTTGCGAAAGAAATTTTCATTCCAAAGGAGTCTGCTTTTCTCTACCACCGAGGAAGCGCGGCCTTGGGCTGCAGGGGCCTTTAGAAAGTCTTTTGTAACACCTGGACTTTTTCTTAGGTAATTATAGATAAATAAAGTAGCATACCTACCACACACGGCTGCGAGTGTTTTATTGTTCGTCACGAAGTACATTAGCCTTTCCTTCATTAAGGCTCTTGAGTTCTGTTGGCAGAGTCCTCGAGTCCTCACCTGGCATTAGTCTAGCTATTGAAGTCTCTTCCCCTTCTGCTACAGCCATACAATAATGATACATTAGATGGCCGCCATATATTTGGCTCAGGTTATCGGGGCAAGTGTGAGGATATGAAAGGCGTTACATTGGTTAGGTCTGTCCTCCTGTATGTGAAGCTCCTCGTGCTCTATGCAGGATTTCCAGTATTCCATAAGAATGGAATGAACGAGAAGCTGGACATGTGTCACAAATATTTCTTGTGATAATGTTTCTCATGGTAAGATTTTGTCTTAGGCAAGTGGGTTGGATGGTGCTCTCTCTCTCTCTCTCTCTCTCTCTCATCTCTCTCTCTCTCTCTCTCTCTCTCTCTCTCTCTCTCTCTCT
>NC_092243.1:36804020-36826520 GCF_036320965.1 Panulirus ornatus | reverse complement strand
CAGGCCCCGATCACTCAAAATCTTTTTCACTCCATCTTTCCACCTCCAATTTGGTCTCCCACTTCTCCTCGTTCCCTCCACCTCCGACACATATGTCCTCTTGGTCAATCTTTCTTCACTCATTCTCTCCATGTGACCAAACCATTTCAAAACACCCTCTTTTGCTCTCTCAACCACGCTCTTTTAATTTCCACACATCTCTCTTACACTTACATTACTTACTCGATCAAACCACCTCACACCACACATTGTCCTCAAACATCTCATTTCCAGCACATCCACCCTCTTGCGCACAACTCTATCCATAGCCCACGCCTCGCAACCATACAACATTGTTGGAACCACTATTCCTTCAAACATACCCATTTTTGCTTTCCGAGATAATGTTCTCGACTTCCACACATTCTTCAAGGCTCCCAGAATTTTCGCCCCCCTCCCCCACCCTATGATTCACTTCCGCTTCCATGGTTCCATCCGCTGCCAGATCCACTCTCAGATATCTAAAACACTTTACTTCCTCCAGTTTTTCTCCATTCAAACTTACTCCCCAATTGACTTGACCCTCAAACCTACTGTACCTAATAACCTTGATCTTATTCACATTTACTCTTAACTTTCTTCTTTCACACACTTTACCAAACTCAGTCACCAGCTTCTGCAGTTTCTCACATGAATCAGCCACCAGCGCTATATCATCAGCGAACAACAACTGACTCACTTCCCAAGCTCTCTCATCCACAACAGACTTCATATATATATATATATATATATATATATATATATATATATATATATATATTATCAGTGGGATAGGGGAGGAAATATACTTCCCACGTATTCCCTGCGTGTCGTAGAAGGCTACTGAAAGGGGAGGGAGCAGGGGGACTGGAAATCCTCCCCACCCGTTTTTTAATATACAAATAGGAGGAACAGAGAAGGAGGCCAAGTGAGGATGTTCCTTTTATGGCTCAGTCCTCTGTTCTTAATGCTATCTTGCTAACGCGGGACATGGCAAATATGTATGAAATATATATATATATATATATATATATATATATATATATATATATATATATATATATATATATATATATATATATATATATAAATATATCCCTGGGGATAGGGGAGAAAGAATACTTCCCACACATTCCTCACGTGTCGTAGAAGGCGACTGAAGGGGACGGGAGCGGGGGGCCAGAAACCCTCCCCTCCTTGTATTTTAACTTTCTAAAAGGGGAAACAGAAGAAGGACTCACGCGAGGAGTGCTCATCCTCCTCGAAGGCTCAGATTGGGGTGTCTAAATGTGTGTGGATGTAACCAAGATGAGAAAAAAGGAGAGATAGGTAGGATTTTTGAGGAAAGGAACCTGGATGTTTTGGCTCTGAGTGAAACGAAGCTCAAGGGTAAAGGGGAAGAGTGGTTTGGGAATGTCTTGGGAGTAAAGTCAGGGGTTAGTGAGAGGACAAGAGCAAGGGAAGGAGTAGCACTACTCCTGAATCAGGAGTTGTGGGAGTATGTGATAGAGTGTAAGAAAGTTAATTCTAGATTGATATGGGTAAAACTGAAAGTTGATGGAGAGAGATGGGTGATTATTGGTGCATATGCACCTGGGCATGAGAAGAAAGATCATGAGAGGCAAGTGTTTTGGGAGCAGCTGAATGAGTGTCTTAGTGGTTTTGATGCACGAGACCGGGTTATAGTGATGGGTGATTTGAATGCAAAGGTGAGTAATGTGGCAGTTGAGGGAATAATTGGTATACATGGAGTGTTCAGTGCTGTAAATGGAAATGGTGAAGAGCTTGTAGATTTATGTGCTGAAAAAGGACTGGTGATTGGGAATACCTGTTTTAAAAAGCGAGATATACATAAGTATACGTATGTAAGTAGGAGAGATGGCCGGAGAGCGTTATTGGATTACGTGTTAATTGATAGACGCACGAAAGAGAGACTTTTTGATATTAATGTGCTGAGAGGTGCAGCTGGAGGGATGTCTGATCATTATCTTGTGGAGGCGAAGGTGAAGATTTGTGGGGGTTTTCAGAAAAGAAGAGAGAATGTTGGGGTGAAGAGAGTGTTGAGAGTAAGTGAGCTTGGGAAGGAGACTTGTGTGAGGAAGTACCAGGAGAGACTGAATACAGAATGGAAAAAGGTGAGAACAAAGGAGGTAAGGGGAGTGGGGGAGGAATGAGATGTATTTGGGGAAGCAGTGATGGCTTGTGCAAAAGATGCTTGTGGCATGAGAAGCGTGGGAGGTGGGTTGATTAGAAAAGGTAGTGAGTGGTGGGATGAAGAAGTAAGATTATTAGTGAAAGAGAAGAGAGAGGCATTTGGACGATTTTTGCAGGGAAAAAATGCAAATGAGTGGGAGAGGTATAAAAGAAAGAGGCAGGAGGTCAAGAGAAAGGTGCAAGAGGTGAAAAAGAGGGCAAATGAGAGTTGGGGTGAGAGAGTATCATTAAATTTCAGGGAGAATAAAAATATGTTTTGGAAGGAGGTAAATAAAGTGCGTAAGACAAGGGAGCAAATGGGAACTTCAGTGAAGGGGGCTAATGGGGAGGTGATAACAAGTAGTGGTGATGTGAGAAGGAGATGGAGTTGGTATTTTGAAGGTTTGTTGAATGTGTTTGATGATAGAGTGGCAGATATAGGGTTTTTTCGGTCGAGGTGGTGTGCAAAGTGAGAGGGTTGGGGAAAATGATTTGGTAAATAGAGAAGAGGTAGTAAAAGCTTTGCGGAAGATGAAAGCCGGCAAGGCAGCAGGTTTGGATGGTATTGCAGTGGAATTTATTAAAAAAGGGGTGACTGTATTGTTGACTGGTTGGTAAGGTTATTTAATGTATGTATGATTCATGGTGAGGTGCCTGAGGATTGGCGGAATGCTTGCATAGTGCCATCGTACAAAGGCAAAGGGGATAAGAGTGAGTGCTCAAATTACAGAGGTATAAGTTTGTTGAGTATTCTTGGTAAATTATATGGGAGGGTATTGATTGAGAGGGTGAAGGCATGTACAGAGCATCAGATTGTGGAAGAGCAGTGTGGTTTCAGAAGTGGTAGAGGATGTGTGGATCAGGTGTTTGCTTTGAAGAATGTATGTGAGAAATTCTTAGAAAAACAAATGGATTTGTATGTAGCATTTATAGATCTGGAGAAGGCATATGATAGAGTTGAAAGAGATGCTCTGTGGAAGGTTTTAAGAATATATGGTGTTGGAGGCAAGTTGTTAGAAGCAGTGAAAAGTTTTTATCGAGGATGTAAGGGATGTGTACGTGTAGGAAGAGAGGAAAGTGATTGGTTCTCAGTGAATGTAGGTTTGCGGCAGGGGTTTGTGATGTCTCCATGGTTGTTTAATTTGTTCATGGATGGGGTTGTTAGGGAGGTGAATGCAAGAGTTTTGGAAAGAGGGGCAAGTATGCAGTCTGTTGGGGATGAGAGAGCTTGGGAAGTGAGTCAGTTGCTGTTCGCTGATGATACAGCACTAGTGGCTGATTCATGTAAGAAACTGCAGAAGCTGGTGACTGAGTTTGGTAAAGTGTGTGAAAGAAGAAAGTTAAGAGTAAATGTGAATAAGAGCAAGGTTATTAGGTACAGTAGGGTTGAGGGTCAAGTCAATTGGGAGGTAAGCTTGAATGGAGAAAAACTGGAGGAAGTAAAGTGTTTTTTGATATCTGGGAGTGGATCTGGCAGCGGATGGAACCATGGAAGCGGAAGTGAATCATAGGGTGGGGGAGGGGGCTAAAATTCTGGGAGCTTTGAAGAATGTTTGGAAGTCGAGAACATTATCACGGAAAGCAAAAATGGGCATGTTTGAAGGAATAGTGGTTCCAACAATGTTGTATGGTTGCGAAGCGTGGGCTATGGATAGAGTTGTGCGCAGGAGGGTGGATGTGCTGGAAATGAGATGTTAGAGGACAATATGTGGTGTGAGGTGGTTTGATCGAGTAAGTAATGTAAGAGTAAGAGAGATGTGTGGAAATGAAAAGAGCGTGGTTGAGAGAGCAGAAGAGGGTGTTTTGAAATGGTTTGATCACATGGAGAGAATGAATGAGGAAAGATTGACAAAGAGGATATATGTGTCAGAGGTGGAGGGAACGAGGAGAAGGTGTTGCCACGCGTGGCTGCAGTTCTACAAGTTGTGAAGCATAAGAGGTGGTGCTACTGCTGCAGCTAGGGGCTGGTCATGACGAAGTCTTGTGGGTAGTGGTTGTGCTGCAGGTGGTTCTACCTTCACAGGTGGTTGGGTGTTGTATTCGGTGATGCTGCTGCTGGTGTTGGTTCTCCCGTGCTGTGGTGTTATGCGTGGAGGTGTTGCTGTGCTTGTGCTGAGTTTGCAGTGGTTGTGGCGAGATTTAGATGGTGATCATTTAACCAGTGTTAACATTGTAAGTGGTTGGATGGTGCAGGTGGTGATGTTCCCACAACTGTAAGTGGATCCTAGTTCCGTCCGAGGCCAGATATATATGAATCTACTCTTGTGAAGTAATCATGTTATAGGTCATAATGTACTTGATTACTTCACTTATTGAACAAGTTATGCTACAGAAAATCCATTCCAATCCCCTATTGTCTCCATTGGACAGGCATAAACCTAACGGTATGATGCATACTAGTAAAATATGAAAGTGATGGAATGCACTGTAAAGCTCAGAAACCACCATAAGCAGGTAAACCATTCCATTCCTTTATGATCTATGTTGCGCATGAAAGCACACTAATTAAGAATATTTAGCAGCTCCAGATTAAAAGAAAATTGAGATCATCATCTTACAAAAATATGAGTCAAAAAGTTAGAGAATATATATATATATATATATATATATATATATATATATATATATATATATATATATATATATATATATATATATATATATACTTATATGTATATATACGTAAATATGGTATACGAAGATAAGTATCTCATCTAAACCCGACAGTTACCAAAACTCTTAGACAATTCAGTCTCTTTTCTTATCGCTCGTGTCGGAGACTAAGGATATTCATATCATGAAGCAAGACCGTCATCTTTAGAGGAAAATATTTCATCCAGTGTAACCCAAAAGCTTCGTGTAACGTCGTGGACAATCATTCACTGACAAAATCCGACTCAGTTCATAACTGAGGAGTGACGGAACCGTAACGAAATTAGCGACCGTGTTAACTAACAGTAAATAAAGATCTGGTAATCATTTATTCATGACAGACTAAATTAATCTATTCAAGTCTTTCTACAAGCAGAGTGTTCTTATATGATTCCCAGTCTGTCAGAATATCATGTTGAGTAGAGATGACAACGATGAAATATTGCAAGTGAAAAGAGAATTGAGATTCGTCTGATACATATAACGACAACGTGACACGAATTCCCATGTTGGTTCATTCGATCATGGCTCCCTTGTGTACGGTTCAGGAATTATTTTCCTACTATATATATATATATATATATATATATATATATATATATATATATATATATATATATATATATATATATATATATATATATATATATATATATATATACACACACACGTTCCTCCCCACTGCTCCCCACACACCTTCTCTCGACTCATCTCTTCATTTCCTTTTTTCCTCTCTGTCTTTCTTGCGATTCCTTTTACCGACATTTACATAGATTTCTTTCTCCTTTTCCCACTCTGAAATACGTCGCATATTTTTCATATTTTTCTCATGGTTTTCTCTAAGTCCTTTCCCAATCATGCTCCTCTACTTACATTCTCCCATACAGGCAATCCTCCCTTCGTTGGTCTTCGGTCTCAGCACTCTACTAGCTGTTTCCTTCACTTTTTTCCACTTTCACCTTTTCCGTCGCTTTTTTTTTTATAACTCTTACTAGCAACGTTGCCTACGATTGCTTACCTCCTGTGTTCATTATGTTCCTTTTTCCCCGTTCCCTGAGCAGTCCATGTGTACTCTCACGCAGCACTTGTGTCCCCGACACTCCACCTCTGCTCTCAAAGTGTCGCTAGTCTTTCCCGGGCACTCTACCTCTGCTCTCACACTACCCCTACACCGCCTCTTCCTGGACAAGAAGCAAGGTGTGTTCCTGCCAGTGATGCGTGTAGCGAGGCTCTCCATCCTTCCCATACTTCGCAAGAGTCTTTTGATACTTTCCATCTCCCCCGGTTCCTTATGACCTCCTGATGACCTCCTTGTCCTCGACTCCCAATATATCTGTCTTGTTCCTTTCCTGAGGATATCCTGTATTACATCCTGCCTGTCATCCTATTGTTCCTCTTCTCTTGGCTTCTTTATCAACGGTTCACTCACCCCCTTTCCATTTTTTCCCTCATTCTTATCCTCCTTACTTCCCCTATCTTTACGCACATCAACTACAATGGAAACAGTCACTGGCATCATCCAGACTCCGTCACCATAGAACCTATCTAGGACATGATACATCACCACATTACCAAACATTTATCATTGAGTACTTTTCCAACGCGTAACTTGCACCTTCAGTAATATGCCACTACTGTCTGCATGTGTCCCCAGCAGTAAAGTTTGGATCATTGTTAACACGTTTGGCTGCTGCTTCTCACAGCTTCTATGTGGAGACCGGCCACTCAAGGATTGGCTGTTCTGATCCCTCCTTCTTTCCTCGAACAGCTAGCTTGTGGAACTCTCTTTCTTCCCTTGTCTCTCTATCTTCATATAGCCTTCCTTCCTTTAAGGGTCATGTTTACAACCACTTGCGGAGCCATGATTCATTTCTAATTTCTTTCTCTTTCACATTTTCTTTTACCCGGGATGGCCTTGAATGGAGTACTTCACCCGTTCCTTGTTAATCACTGTAAAAAAAAAAAAAGAAAGTTATCATAATCCCTGGAATATTTCTACTTCTTACTCTACCTAAATTCTGAGATTCTTTTTTTTTTTCTTAGCTCCTCTCCTACATACCACCTCCTTAGACGTCCTTACGTTTAAAGAAAAGCCGACTCACCGTGCCTTCTGCAGGTCTGTTGCATTCCTGGTGTTTCTGTGATCGGTGTTCGCAGTCTTCCTGGTGTGTTGTCACTTTCAGGGTCAGCACAGGTCTGCATGAGCCCACATACTCCACTGCCTCTCACTTATATGTTGTTTTAGCCTCCATAGTCAGAGCATCATATATATTTGCAAATGTCATTTCTCAGATTTGCAAGCATTACACTTCTCTTCTGGTGTATTATCTTTATATGTCACCATTCAGTTTATATGTCACCATTCAGTTTATATGTCACCATTCAGTTTATATGTCACCATTCAGTTTATATGTCAACATTCAGTTTATATGTTAACATTCAGTTTATATGTCAACATTCAGTTTATATGTCAACATTCAGTTTATATGTCAACATTCAGTTTATATGTCACCATTCAGTTTATATGTCAACATTCAGTTTATATGTCACCATTCAGTTTATATGTCAACATTCAGTTTATATGTCAACATTCAGTTTATATGTCAACATTCAGTTTATATGTCAACATTCAGTTTATATGTCAACATTCAGTTTATATATGAATATTGTATGATGTTTCTCATTCCTTTCCCACGAGATTATCTCAGCCTTATATATCATCAGATGACTCCCTTCCCCCACCACTGTGTTCTAAAACCTAGAAAACTTCTTTGGATATAAAAGAACACACACACACACACATATATATATATATATATATATATATATATATATATATATATATATATATATATATATATATATACATACGAAGAAAGTGTACATGAACGCGCACCTTCATAGAACATACAAACCTCCAACAGCCAGGATCGAACCCGGGACTCCTGTGCAACTGGCGGGAGCGCCACCACTGGGCTATGATCGCCCCTAGCTGTTTGTGGCTGAGTTTGGTAAAGTGTGTGAAAGAATAAAGCTGAGTAAATGTGAATAAGAGCAAGGTTATTAGGTACAGTAGGGTTGAGGGACAAGTTAATTGGGAGGTTAGTTTCAAAGGAGAAAAACTGGAGGAAATAAAGTGTTTTAGATATATGTGAGTGAATTTAGCAGGAGATTGAACCATAGAAGTGGAAGTGAATCATAGGGTGGGGGAGGGGGCGAAGGTTCTGGGAGCGTTGCAGAATGTGTGGAACGTGAGAAAGTTATCGCGGAGAGCAAAAATGGATATGTTTGAAGGAATAGTGGTTCCAACAATGTTATATGGTTGCGAGGTATGGGCTATAGATAGAGTGGTGCAGAGGAGGGTGGATGTGCTGGAAATGAGATGTTTCATGACAATATGTGGTGTGAGGTGGTTTGATTGAGTAAGTAATAATAGGGTAAGAAAGATGTGTGGTAATGAAAAGAGTGTGGTTGAGAGAGCAGAAGAGGGTGTATTGAAATGGTTTGGTCACATAGAGAGAATGAGTGAGGAAAGTGGGAGACCAACTTGGAGATGGAAGGATGGAGTGAAAAAAATTTTAAGCGATCGGGGCCTGAACATGCAGGAGGATGAAAGGCATGCAAGGAATAGAATGAATTGGAACGATGTGGTATACTGGGGTCGACTCTATTCCTTGCATGCCTTTCACCCTCCTGTATGTTCAGACCCCGATCCCTCAAAATCTTTTTCACTTTATCCTTCCACCTCCAATTTGGTCTCCCGTTTCTCCTCGTTCCCTCCACCTCTGACACATATATCCTCTTTGTCAATCTTTCCTCACTCATTCTCTCCACGTGTCCTTACCACTTCAACACACCTTCTTCAGGTTTCTCAACCACACGCTTTTTATTACCACACATCTCTCTTACCCTTTCATTACTTACTCGATCAGACCACCTCACACCACATATTGTCCTAAAACACTTCATTTCCAACACATCCACCCTCCTCCGCACAACCTTATCAATAGCCCATGCCTCGCATCCATATAACATTGATGGAACCACTTTTCCTTCAAACATACCTATTTTTGCTTTCCGAGATAACGTTCTTGCCTTCCACACATTCTTCAGCGTTCCCAGAACCTTAGCCCCCCCCTCACCCTGTGGCACACTTCCGCTTCCATGGTTCCATCCGTTGCTAAATCCACTCCCAGATGTCTAAAACACTTTACTTCTTCCAGTTTTTCTCTATTCAAACTCACCTCCCAATTAACTTGTCCCTCAACCCTACTGAACCTAATAACCTTCGTGTGTGTCATGCTGCACCACAGGTGGGAGGGCGTCGTGTATGTCATGCTGCACCACAGGTGGGAGGGCGTCGTGTGTGTCATGCTGCACCACAGGCGGCAGACTGTCGTGTGTGTCATGCTGCACCACAGGTGGGAGGGCGTCGTGTGTGTCATGCTGCATGCTGCACCACAGGCGGGAGGGCGTCGTGTGTGTCATGCTGCAGGATCCACTAGGCGGGAAGAGCGCGTTCACCCCCGTGTCGTGTCATGCCCCCGCTGCACCACAGGCGGGAGGGCGCGTTCCCCCCGCTGTGTGTCATGCTGCATACAGGCGGGAGGGCGTCGTTGTGTGTCAATGCTGCATCACAGGCGGGAGGGACCGTCGTGTGTGTCCATGCTGCACCACAGCCGGGAGGGCGTCGTGCTGTGTCATGCATGCACCCACAGGCGGGAGGGCGTCGTGTGTGTCATGCTGCACCACAGCGGCAGACCGTCGTTGTATTGTGTCATGCTGCACCACAGGCGGGAGGGCGTCGTGTGTGTCATGCTGCACCACAGGCGGGAGGGCGTCGTGTGTGTCATGCTGCACCACAGGCGGGAGGGCGTCGTGTGTGTCATGCTGCACCACAGGCGGGAGGGCGTCGTGTGTGTCATGCTGCATCACAGGCGGGAGGGCGTCGTGTGTGTCATGTTGCATCACAGGCGGGAGACCGTCGTGTGTGTCATGCTGCACCACAGGCGGGAGGGCGTCGTGTGTGTCATGCTGCACCACAGGCGGGAGGGCGTCGTGTGTGTCATGCTGCACCACAGGCGGCAGACCGTCGTGTGTGTCATGCTGCACCACAGGCGGGAGGGCGTCGTGTGTGTCATGCTGCATCACAGACGGGAGGGCGTCGTGTGTGTCATGCTGCATCACAGGCGGGAGGGCGTCGTGTGTGTCATGCTGCATCACAGACGGGAGGGCGTCGTGTGTGTCATGCTGCACCACAGGCGGGAGGGCGTCGTGTGTGTCATGCTGCACCACAGGCGGGAGGGCGTCGTGTGTGTCATGCTGCATCACAGGCGGGAGGCCGTCGTGTGTGTCATGCTGCATCACAGGCGGGAGGCCGTCGTGTGGGACGCTGAGCCAGCCGCAGGTGGGAGGACGTAATCTGCGGTGTTGAGGCAGCGAACCTGGGATGATAGAGTCACGGTGACGAAGCAGTCAAGAACCCGTGCTGACGGGAGGACTTCATTATTGGTGGCGAGATCTCATGCAAGAGGGTGTGGCAGGAGGACAGATAAAAGGGTCTCGATTACCGTGATGAGGCAGCCACGCCCACATGTGATGTGAGGAGGTCATGAAGAATGTGAGGAAAGGTATAATTTACGGTGGTGTGGTAGCCACACACACCAGACTGACGGAAGGCGGGCCATGGTCGGTGTTGAGTCAACCACATTGACAGGAAAACGTCGTGCTAAGAGGCCACAATCCCACATGAAAAAAATGAGTGTATGGTAATGAGGAACACGCACGAACATGGGTGAACAACCCATCCATAAGCAAATTAAAGAATCATAGCGACATCACACACCCCTGCCGCAGATCAACCTTCATTTGGAACCCCTCATTTTCCTTTCTTCCTACTGGTACACATGCCTCACACCCTTAATAAAAACTTCTCTGCTTGAAGCTGCTTCCCTCCCACACTATATATTGTTAAGACCTACCACAAGATATTCTGTCAGTCCTATCATGTGCTTTCCGTAGATCCATAAATGCCACATACAAATCCGTCTGTTTCTCTAAGTATTTCTCGCACACATTATTCAAAGTAAGTACCTGGTCCACACACCTTCTACCACTTCTGAAACCTCACTTTTCCTCCTTATGCTGAGGTTCTCTGCATGCGTTCATTCTCTCAATCACTACTCTCCCATACAACGTACGAGGTACACACAAAAAACTTATACCTCTGTGGTTTGAACACTCTCCTATGTTTCCATTTACCTTTATACAATTGCATTATACATGCGTTCTGTGGACAGATGATTACATATTACAACCCCGACCTGCTTCAGGTGCACAGATCATCGCATATCACCCTTGCTAAGAGCATATGGGCAGATAGGCCTTATTACTCCCGGCTTTACTACGTGGATTGTTCACTACATATCTACCCTACCTGGAGGAGGTAAAAAAATATCCACATTCTCTTTCCCTTCTGAGCAAATTGATAGATGACCATATATTGCCCAGGCCTGGAGAAAGTAGAGTGTTCACTACATGGTAACTCCGCCTGTAGTGGTTGGTTCAGTAGCCACAAACCAGTCTGGACCAGAGCATGTGGACACTACTCATTTCTGAAGCAAACAGACAGATCCATATTTCATCGTGGATCAGATGGACAGATAATTATGTATAATATACCCCACACAAACACACACAGTCAGGTAATCGACCGCTTGGTATCCTTACACAACTCCGCACTTCACCACTTCTTGGAGAGGGTAACATAAATGTCAGAGGATGTACCCTTCCCTGGAGCCAGGGAATAGATCTTTACATGTACCCGCACGGAACATCTTGCAATATCTCCACATCCTGCTATTCCTTCCTCGACCAGGTGGAGAGATAGCCTGTCGCTCCCACGTAGAGCAGGAGAATAGATTATCACACATTTCCTCGGTCTGGATTATGTGAACACATCATCCTCACCGGAGCAGGTGGACAGATCACTCTATATCACTCCCAGCCTGGAGCAGCCAGGAAGATTATTACACATTGCTCTTCACCTGGAGCAGTTAGACCGATCACTAAACATTACCACAGCACTGCACCATGTGGACCGACTGCCAAGTGCTACTCAAGGGTTGGAGTAGGCTAGAGCACCACATACTATCCTTGCCTGGGAGAAGGATGGATTAGAACAGACTGCAGTCATTTGTAAAAGGTTTAGAGATTACTGCATATTTTGCAGTATAGAGAAGATGGACACATTATCCTGTATCATCCCTACTTAGAGCAAATGTAAAGACCGCACATGGTATTCTCCGGGAGATTCTGCATGCTAGATAAACCGCCACATTATCCTCATGCTGGACCGAGGGAGACGCACCACCATATACTGCCCACGTGCGGTGTCGACAGCAGATCAATACTTCGCCAGCAACCAGCGGACAAATCAGCCACATCGCTTCTGTCTGGAGTATGGGAACAGGTGTAGTTGGACAGGTGGTCATTACCCTCACCTTCCAGGAGAAGGAGAGATCCCCACGTAGTACCTTGTGGCTGGACCCGACCTTCACAGTGTTATGTAGGTGGCGTCATAGCCTCATGACTGGAGTGGAATTGAACTCCCTTCAAAGATGAATGACAAGATGAGGAATGAAGCAGAAGTTTTTGTTCATTTCTAACTCACCGCCTTTCTTCCCTTCTCTTATCTTTTATCTTTAGTTTATGATCATCAAATTACTTCATGAAGAAAAATCAGTAAATGTGGGTAACCTTATCATTTACCGATGAACAAACACGTACAAATTTCCATTTAGATCATGATATATCACAATCCTTTTTACAGCTCTGATCCAGAACTTTGTCTCACATTGCAAACATTGTTCTCGTCTTTTTTCATCTAAAATTCCTTGACGATCTTCCATAAAGGTGGCACTGTGAAAAAAGTCTTCCCTTTCCTTACAAAGTAGCGTAGATGTGAGGTGAGAAAAGCTCGTTCAAGCAGCCTGCAGTTTGCCTCAGATGTTGGGCAATAAAAGAATGTAAACGTTTATGGGCCACATTGCCTGTGGTTTGTTGTTAGGGGTGGAGTGTGGCAGGCCAGATGTAAGACTCTCCTGGGATGTGAACTCTGAAGACAGAATCCTTAGGGCTGTGAAGTTAGGGTAGACTTAGGTGAGCAGCGAACTTTATACCTACTTACTGCTGTTGGTGTGGACTGGGAGGGAATTCGACACTCGTGGGGCCCCACCTCTTGTATGTGT
Source organism: Panulirus ornatus (assembly GCF_036320965.1). Lineage (NCBI taxonomy): Eukaryota > Metazoa > Arthropoda > Malacostraca > Decapoda > Palinuridae > Panulirus > Panulirus ornatus. The sequence continues at coordinate 36,813,408 of NC_092243.1, read as the reverse complement.
GTGTGTGTGTGTGTGTGTGTGTGTGTGTTTTGCATTACCTACCTGTACTTTAGAAACGTATATTAGTCCAGCCCTGTTCTGAAAATATTCACATTACTTTCACACACCTCAGACTCATTTAATGAATTACAACTTTATCTGTGTTTATGTGACTATCATTTATGTGGGCCGAGAGAGAGAATTTAACGCTCGTGTTGCCCACTCTGTTAACCTCGTACATTTATATGCCATATCTCTACTCTTAATGTGCACTACACACACTCATCCACACGTACACACACCCACTCATTCACACACACACACACACACACACACACACACACACACACACACACACGTACATTCACACACACACACACACACACACACACACACACACACACACACACACACACACACACACACACATACACACACGTACATTCACACACACACACACACATACACACACACACACACACACACACACACACACACACACACACACACACACACACACATACACATACACACACGTACATTCACACACACACACACACACACACACACACACACACACACACACACACACACACACACACACACACACACACACACACACACACACACACACACACACACACACACACACACACACACACACACACACACGTACATTCACACACACACACACACACACACACACACACACACACACACACACACACACACACACACACACACACACACACACACACACACACATACACTCTCTCTCTCTCTCTCTCTCTCTCTCTCTCTCTCTCTCTCTCTCTCTCTCTCTCTCTCTCTCTCTCTCTGTCTCTCAAGATCCACAACAAATATACAGTGTTAATAATGAAGGGAGAGTCTAGACGGCACAGAAAGCAGAAAGACCTGCACATTTTAGGGACAGTAAAGTACTGATAATGGGAGATTTCAGTTATAAAGTGGTAGATGAGGGGAATGTTGGTTTTCTTGGTGACAGAAAGTCATGAAGACGCAAGTGTTTAGAGTGTATACAGGAAAGTGTCTTCGACCATCATGGTCAGTGATCAGGTAAGGATAAGAAGGACCGATACTTCATCAATACTGGACCTTATCTCACACACATGATCATGGTCATCTGAAATATTGTCTATGACTCACCAGTTGGAGAATGTGATCACGTAATGATCAAGTCTGACTATGTGATAAATGAGGATTTTAAAAGAAAAGGTTTAAACAGGACCTAATAATGAAATATAATCGTCTAGACTATACAGATTTCAGAGTTTTCCGTGGTAAAATACAGTGGGAAAAGAGTTCAGTGGCTAAGAACATATGCATTGTGGTGGGAGGTTCTGTGAAATTTTCAGTGAAGGAGTGAGAGGTGGGTATCTCTGGCCTCACCTGGGAGGAGAATGTTAAGGGGAAGAATGGATTTATGAAATACTTAGAGATTTGCATTTTCATTCATATACCTAGTGTTGTGAATGAAGATAAACATCTCGGAAATCCTGCGTTTTTAACATCTCTCCTTAAGCCATTCTTCGCTCTTTCTTATTGGAAAAATAACGTAGATGCCTCAAACCTTCAACTCTGTCTCAAGATATTTTGAAGGAAACGGAGTCAAAGTCAACTTGATAATGCACACAACACTAGCTAGACCTCACTCCACCTGACGAACATTGGATTGCTGACCCAGGTGTGACTCACTTCCTTCTCTGCTTAGAAGCCTCCATAATTCTAGCATGTGATGAGCATTTACTGTAGATATATCCAGTTTGTCCACACCATCATGTAGGTTCATTATACTGTTAAGTCTAATAAGTAAGGTCTATTTTGTGAGTAAGACACGGGTGTAGAAGTTGATCTGTTGTGAATTCATTAAGTGGAAACAATTTCCTATACGTTTGACAGATGTACTGGAATTAGAGACTGTTCTGACAGAGGATTCATGAAGGTGAATCCTCTTCTTTGAAGATGCAATAATTTGGGCAACGTACACCTTAATGCTTTTAAAAGGGAAGTGAATAGACATCTGATTTTCAGGTGCCACACACTGCCGATACTTATTGGTCGCTTTTTCTACTGTGCATTCAGTTGCTCTTACTTCAGTCTGTAAATGTTAGGCGGACGGAACTTAGCAACTTGGCATGACCTTTTCTCAACCATTCTTCTGGACTCAGTCTTGAAGTACGAAAAGATTTTGGATCACAGCGGCCGCTCTCGTTTGTTGGCATGGCAGTTAACCTGAGTTACCTAAAAACCACTTCGCCAGTTTCGTGTCGATATCAGACTTGCTGTTTTGAGCCTAACTCTCGCTGTATACATTGTGGGTACGCGTGTAGCAACCGTGGAGTGGAACGGTCTTCGGGTCGAGCGAGATCCTGTGAGCTACTTCGTTTTGCTTTTCAACTTTCTCTTTATTGCTCTGGGTGAAGGACCCGACTCTTCATTAGTTCAGTTCGTCGTCCCGAGCTCTCCCTGCGCGAAGCTTCCTGCGTGGTGGCAACCAAAGGGGTAGACAACTGTCTTCATGCTCTCACAGCCTTCCGAACACCAGAGGAACCATAACTGTGTGGCTTCACTCTGTATAAGGGTTATAGTTCAGAGGCAAAGGAAAAGGCTCTTCCATGCCCTCTAAACACGACAAGGACACACCCATTAGCAGAACCAAAGTGTTAAAGATTTCTTCAGGGCACATTAAACGTCACATTTATCAAGGTATTTACGACCAGTGATGACTTCAAAGACATCTGTAGATATGACTACGTGGCAGACAAGACCCTCAAGAAAGAGTTACGGGTAGTGTTGGAAAAGGTAGGTATCTCAATCCTAATTTCTTTTTAGAAAAAAAAAAACCGATTATTAAGAAAATAGACCGGTAAGTTTGGTTGCACACAGACAGACATACTGAATGAAAGCGAACGACAAAACCAGTGACTTATGTCGGACGAGGTAACAAAAATAAAGGATTACATACATGTAATGAAATAAAGATCTGAGTAGAAAGCCATTGCAGAAAATGTCATTGTGAAAGGTTTCTAAGCCTTTGATAGATCGGTGACACTATACGAGATCTAAATGGAAGCCTTGTCAGTCTTCTGACTTGGATTCGATGCTGCAGGTTGGAGGACCAGTGCACTAGAGACTGCCCAGGAGAGGTCTTAGTATTGTGCTCAAAGTGTGCTAGACGTAATCGACCATAAATATTTAACCTGTAGTAATGCCGAGTAAGCTTGCTTGAAGTACACGAGAAATGGACATGTACTCTTCAACAACCCTAGAACATTAGCAATGACCTATCCATTTAAAAGCAATTGGTGATAAATAACGTAACGGAGGAAGAAAAAACAGCAGCAACTGCCAAGAAGAAAACACGTGAAGAGGCAACGAAATGGTAGAATGCAACGCATATCAACTTTACCCAAGCAGAGCACTACTGCATTACTCCTCAACATCATACATGAACACATCATGGATATCTGCACCCAGGAATGTTGTGCCAACAAACTCAACAGCGCGTTGCAAGATAAAGTCTCCCTCCCGGGTGATATCCTGAAAACTGAGAGTCCGTTAATCTCAAAGTTTTCGAGTGCGCCGGAAGTTACCAAGATAATCCAGAATTGAACCCAGGTAAAAGCATTTCCACTGACGGAACTCGATTATGGAGTACAGAGAACGGAGCACCAACGGAGAGACGATACTCCAACAGTAAAGTTTAAACACACGACCCGAGGCAGGACGAAAGAAACTACCGAGAGCAACATAGACGTGAATCATAAGCTAAAACTGAGGATAATGTAGACCTGACAGAAATCGAGGAACAAATGAGACCAGACTAACGGGTAAGGTAAAGAGATAACACGAGGAAGGAATTACAGACAGCGCTCCAACTTATGCTGTGTCCCATGAGCAGTCTTCAATACCTCACACAAGTAGCCCTCTAGGCGAAACAAGTGAAGGCTGCAGGCCTGAATCTGCCAGCGATACCGGCCTAAATGTCTATGCAAGTAAGGACAGACCGTACCCAAGTGGCCAGCGATACCGGCCTAAATGTCTATGTAAGTAAGGACAGACCGTACCCAAGTGGCCAGCGATACCGGCCTAAATGTCTATGTAAGTAAGGACAGACCGTACCCAAGTCAAGAATCAACGTTATGAAACAGATGGGATAAATAACGGTCATTATGGTTGTAAGTTACATGGAAGGTTTCCACGCTGGATGTGACGTAAAAACATTATTCGATAACAAAACTCTGAAAATCCGTGAAGGAGATTTTAAAAGCTGAACAGTGAGTGTTCAGGAAGATTGATAACGGCCTAGATGACAGATTTCCTCCCAACAGGCAGCCCATCACTTCAAACTATAATGGACTATATTGGCAGTGCCTTTATCATTTTGCAACGCAACAATGCTAGACGGGTCAACACAAAGATCTGATGAGCAACATGTACCAAACCACAGATCCAGACATCATACTGGTCAGTAATTACGACCTTTCACTACACAATAGAATTAATATCTTGTTACAATACTCACCAGAGCAACAAAATAGATTAAAAACACGTCGGTGCAGCGATAACAATAAAGAGATGTTAGATGTATGAACCAATTGGTGATTTTCAAGAAACCTCAGCAATAAAAGAAACAACACAAGACAGAGTAGTGGTAGGAAGAACATGCTTGCCAGTGAGATCATATGTACCCCTGCAAGATATAGTTAGAATGATACATCTCCAAGAGCCAGCCTGCCTCACTGGTGACGTGGGTACGTCCATAATATGTTTAGGAACCATGGCAAAAACAACATGGAGATCCGCCAGCAACGTTTACAAATACCGGGAATTGGTACTTCTTGAACCTAATGTCTTTTTTTTTTTTTTTTTACAGGTCGATCAAACCTCTTATTCTTTTTTGTAACAGCCAAAATTTTTCTTAGCCAGAGCATTAGGTCAGGACCGTTAGCATCCTATGACATCTTACCAATAATCTTAACGACATCAACAGATCCCATACTAACAATGAATGCGCCTCAGTGCAATATACGGTAACAGCCAATACGAAAAAAGAGAAAGAAAAATGACAGATACTATCCAACCCACAAGAATGGAAAAAAAAAAAAAATAAATACAGAAACTGAAAAGGTAAAAGAAAATAAAGAATCCAAAAGCCGTGGAAAATAATGTCCCAAAATCAGTCTATAAGATACTATCACACATGGGATACTACCACACATTCCATACTACCACACATGGGATACTACCACACAGTTCACAGAACCAATCAGGTGACTACAAACTGAGTTCGAGTAGTTGAAGACCCATGTAGAGAGGCGCAGAGATCTGCGTGACGTGATATCAATGATTAAAGATCAACAGGGAAGTATGATGATGAATTAAAAGAAATAATCAGAGAAGTATAGAATGACCGATTAGGATATTAATATAGAAAACGACTTATAAGACTTTTGGCATATAGCAAACAATTTGATGAAAAAGTATACCTAGAATTTTCCTTAACCTAAAAGATTAAAGTTGAATCACATTGCAGAAAGCGGTAAAGAACCTACACCTTCAGTAGAAAATGGTAAAAGAATTTTTTCATCTCAGAAGCAAACGCGGCCTTCGACCATAGTCTTGAAATCGATGTTAATCTCTGGATGTCCAACACCAACAATAGAATAAGTCAAAGACACGATAGACAAACTAGTTATAACGGCATAGCGCCAATAACGAAGCAGAGGTATTACATCATAGATATTCAAAGAAAACGCTCGTACAGCACCAGTGGGATCACGTAGAGAAACACTCAACGCACCTTGATCAGCAGGGCATTCTCAAAGCATCTTCAACAAACCAAAATGCTCGTAGCCAAATCAAGCGAAGACCTCAGGGAAGTGATGATGTAACTGGAAAATAAATGAGAACAAATTTGAATGAAAGAAATGAACACATCCTGAGCAAAGATGTAAACTAAACTGCAGACATTACCGTTTTTGCAAAGACTGAGGTACGTTTACAGCAGCAGTGATAATGACTGAAATCTTATCTACAGCTAAAGCCAAAAAACACCGGGTCAGTGTAGCACTATGTTGCTGGAGCTCTCGACAAGGTTTGGTATGTATTCCTACGCTACAAGACCTAAGAGGCAGAATTAAGCCCACCATACAACAGGATATTATGTGGCTATCTCAGAGATATAGAGGTTTATACTCAAACTGATAATTTCGTTAGATCATCTATAAGACTACTGAATGGAGCTTCACGTGGTGGATGCCTCTCCTCAACACTCTATAACTTAAACACTTCCGACATATCAGCACCAAAAGAGAGTCATAACTTTTTTTTTTATGCTTGTGGATGACATTACTCGTTTATCACAGTGCCAGAAAAGTCCACAAAGTAGATGTCAAATTATACAGCTCTGGCAAGAGACACAAACGGCTTATAGAAGAGGAATGGGAAGGTTAGAATAAACACAAACTGAAGTGATATATAGAACAAATAATGCTCACACATTAAGAATCGACGGAAACACAATATCAGTATTCACCAGGGGGCAGTGACTCGTTCTGAAAACCATAACAAGAAAATGGATCCTGGGCGCATCAAAAGAGGCAGCGAGAGAAAAAGAAACCAATACAAAACTAAGAAAATTCAAATCCCTAAAAGTGACAGTAAAACAAAACTCCACTAAGCATTATGTAATTCAACCCATATGATAATTTCCTCCATTTGCAATTGAAGCAATAAAAGAAATCGTACTACCAATACAAGAGGCTCAAGACCATTGCGTCAGGTTTATAAAGTGCATCAGATACCTTGAAACTGCAAGCAACCAAGACCATTCAACTGAACATTCTCACATTACACCAATGACTGTTAGATACGGCCTCCAGCATCTGAGAGAAAACTGAGGATGTAAACAAATATTTTTCACCTGAATATTACAAGAGGATACAGCAGTAGTACGAAAACAAGAAAATTCATGGCTCTCAAGAAGCAGAAAGGTCTTGAAATATCCAAAACCAATACTCCAACGCTTCCCGTAAACCAACCAATCCTAAGTGCCCCTCACCTGCAAGTTATTACATGAAGGATATTTTCTAACTTCACTCTAACAGCAGTGTAGAATATTACTGTACTCTTGTGTACCCTTGATAATGCCTTGAAATACAGTCGAAAGTTTGAGCACATTGTGTTTATTTCTCTGAAAATCCCTTTACTGATATATATGGGGTGGGGGAGAATTATCCCTGGGGTAGGGGAGAAAGCGTTCTACCTCTGTATTTCCCGTGTGTCGTAGGTGAGTGAAGGGGTCAGGGGTGGGACGCTGGAAACCTCCCTTTCCCTCTTGTATTCTGATTTTTGAAAGATGGAAACGTCATATCGGTATATTTGAAGTTCGAATATACCAAAATGTTTCTGAAAGCATAGATTTTGATATTCCTGAACATGCAGGTAGGAGAAGGGTGTGCACAGGAAAGAGTGAAGTAGAAGGCTACAGGGGTCGATGTGAAGTGGCTTGGGTAAACCATAGAAAGGTCTTTGTGGCCTGGATGTGGACAGGGGGCTGTGGTTTCGGCGCATTACATATTACTAGAGAATGGACGTGAGCGAATGCAGCCTTTCTTCGCCTGTTCCTGGCGATACCTCGAAAACGTAGGAAACGATGATCAAACAATATATATATGAATGAATGACGTCTAAACTCGGGAGTTTATGTATTGATTCAACTTCAAACTATAACTAAAGGATCAACATACATGTTTACTGATATGTATGGACAGATTTCTTCGAGTCTTGCCAATAGAATCTTACAATAATAGCTTACAAACCAACATATAGCAATGGGATCTTGTCCTTGTATTTCATCAAGTTAGAATAGACTGATTAGCCCTAATAATGTGTCAATATTCTTTGAAAAGTTAGCGGAATTAAAATTTGGCAGGTTCTATGTAAAGTAATTTCATTTAGAGTTTACTTTAAGTAAAGATACATTAGGAACTTATTTTTTTTATAAACATATTATCTAGATATCTCTTAATGTTACCTTTTATGAGCCTAAACATATCTTGTAGAAAATCTACCTATTTTGTAGTAATGAGATAAGTATTCAAAATCTTATATGTTCGTTCAGCCAGTGTGGATACCAAATTAACTGTAAATTTTAGCGGCAAGAAAGAATCAGATTTCGTGGTAAGGTCAGTGTGTTGGCTTATTGTGTTTCCTAAGTAAGTTTGCACACACACACACGCACACACACACACACACATACACACAGACACACACACACACACACACAGACACACACACACACACACTCTACCTTATGCCAGGCACCCATTCTAGCCACTAACCCCTCGGGAGAGATGAACAGCTTGGGTCGACCATTGGACCTGATGTCACGATCGATATTCGAACCTGTGCTGGCATGATCCAAGGCAGCCTGTGCGTGCGTGACGATCAGTAACGCTATCCGTTATACCACGGAGGCCCATGATGTGTGTGTGTGTGTGTGTGTGTGTGTGTGTGTGTAACAAAAGTCAATACATGTTAGCGACCAGCTCGATATACCCCCACGTGATAGTGTCAGACCTCCCGAGCGGCGGACAGTGGGAGTCAGCCGAACTACATGGAAAATTCAGAAACAATTCTGACGTCAAGCAAAAAATGGGTAAAATATCCAACAGTTCAACTGAATAAAAAGTGTTCACCCAATAAACCTTTTAGCTCTTCCGTTTATTTTTGTTGTTTCCGACCACATTTTTCACTTTCATCCCGGCTGTTCACAGTTCTGTGTTTCTGTCCCTGAACACAGAGAGAGAGAGAGAGAGAGAGAGAGAGAGAGAGAGAGAGAGAGAGAGAGAGAGAGGGGGGAGAGAGAGAGAGAGAGAGAGAGAGAGAGAGAGAGAGAGAGTAAATGGAAAAGATAGGCACAGAGAGCCACTTGGCCCACGTGTATGTTGTCAGTTTCCATCTGTTGCTCTGTTAACTGGATGAGGTAAAGAGAGAATAGTAAGAGGAGTTTCTGCCCATACTCATCTCCGCCAAGAACATCATGTAGAAAAAAAATTACGGAAGAAAAACCATGCAGAGTAAACCTGGATATAATATAATATAAGGAAAAAGTATTAATGCACCATCCACCATCCCGCCCTCTGCTGCGCTACAATTTATTCATATGGCCTGGAATAAGAGGAAAAAATTGTGGATTTTTTCCCCCCTGTGTTCATTCGGTAGATGCCTGAACTGATGAAGAATTTGCCCGACTTGAAGACATTCACAGTCCTCTGGTAACTTGATCCTATGTTTGATGCATCTATTTGCTCAGAAACTTTTTCTCACGTCAGTATTGCATCTTTTACTTTTAAGTTTAATTTCATTTGTTCTAGTAATTTTA
>NC_092243.1:36721520-36801520 GCF_036320965.1 Panulirus ornatus | reverse complement strand
TCTTCCTTTAACAATCAGGTTTACAACCACTTGCCGAGACCTGAATTATTTTCTACTTTCTTTCTCTGCAACTTTTTTCTTTGGTCCGAGATGGTCTTGATTGGGGCATATCATTTGTCCGTGTCGTGTCGGTCAGTATAAAACATACCGGATTATTGGTTTAACGTGACGTTTAGTGTAAATTCGTCCAGACGGAAGACGTCAAATGCAACATTGTTTACGTACGGCATCAGGAAGCTCCCTGGTCCTGCTGGAGGTGTGTGGTATGCCAGGGCTTCCTTACATACGAAAGAAAAATATATATTTTGCTTTTAATTTCATCACAATTCCCAGTAGGTATATTCCTGTGGCAACATGCCCCATCTAGTGGCTTAGATTAGAATGTTGTACGTCTTTCCGTCCATGATGGATATCTACATGACCCGCCAACGCACGTTCGGCCCATCTGTGGTTCTCTCAGGCCTTTACCCGCTGCTGCAGTTAACGATTTAGATCTAGTTCATGGGTTACGCATTGATACAGTTTCATTCTTCCTAGTCCTCACAGACGAGATATGTCCAGGTCAGTGTTGGTTACCAGGATGAAAGGTGAGCAGACACCTTCAAGTACTAGTTAACGTAGGTACCAGGTGGTGGTCAGTGGTGCCTACCAAACACAGACAGACACAACAAGGTAGCGCCACGTCACCAGCCCCAGACATCTCGTGTGGCGATGCAAGGACGTTAATCACCGCCACTAACCCAGACTCAGTCTCAGGAATCCAGCTCTTGACGAGCTTGATTTCCCAAAAGCCAAAATGAATAAACATAGACGTGCCAGAGCCTCCCAGGTGGGGTCCTGCAAGTCGCCACACTTCCTTGGCAATTCATGTCCCATTTGTTGAAGTCAGGTTCCCTGTGTATGTGTCTTGTCTTTATGTTGATATTCATTTGCATCATCTGTCTTTGTTGTCTGTGTTTTCCTGTCTGCCGCTCTTTATTTTTTCCCTCTCTCCTTCTCCTGATCATCATCACGTATGCATGACGACAGAATATTATCCTCGCAACACCTGCCTGCTTCAGAGCGTAGACCATTCCAAAGAACTTCGTGTCAGGTATTATATGTAGGCGTGTTTACCTCTTCTGTGCCATTTTATGATTTTTTGAATTAATCAACTGCTTTGTATATATGCGATCCTTACACATCGCTCCCTACCCATTTTTTTCATTTTCACATTTTTTTTTTTTTTTTAGAAAACTTCTTTCTATGCTCCAGAAATTCTAAATGAATTTTCATTTCATTTCCTTTCCTGTAATCTTTTGCCTCGTCATTTTACTCCAACCATGGTCATGTTTGCACATTTTCCTTCTCTTTTTCAGTACTCCTTACGTAATCTAATCCCATATCCTTCGCTTGCTATCTCGTAATTCTCTCATCTTAACTTGCATATATATTGTCTTTCTCACAACTCTCGCCTCATCACTCCTCAACCAAATCATATTACCTCTGCATTCTTATCTCCACTCTCGCTAGAACCCCGCCTTTCCCATCCCGACCTGCACGGACCCTATGCATGGTGCGAGCGTATGTGGTCTGGAATTACCCACAACACCTGAAGACGGGGCTAAAGAATATTCGTCTGGTTGATCAAGATTGACATTGATGGCTTCAATGACCCTGGAAGTTGATAGGCCTACATCTGGGCCTACAACCGGGACAACCCTCATATATGCCTCCTATATCTTTCTATATCCTCTCCCATCAATATTGTACCTATAACATCTCTTCCTCGCCTGCCCCATCCCTCACCTCTCACAACGGCAGCAGCACAAGTGTTTCTGAGTCTTATGAGAGGCACCAGCGGCCCTGGGGCACCTCTGTACCCACCATGTAATAGCTGTCTGAGGGAAATATTTTTTCTCGATTTGTTTTCGTGATATATTTCAATTCAAATTTCGTATCTCCTCGGGAGACCCCGAGGGCAGTTTTCCTGGAAAACAAAAGAAGGCGCTTCAGCATCCCCTCTGTTGTATGTTGGATACTACAAAAAAATGAATATCATAAGTTTGGCGTTTACCAAAGGTTCCGATAGTTTTGTTAGGGTCTGCTGTGCTTGATGAACGCTATTTACACAAGGATCTAAAGCAATTTTTCTATCCAGCTTACCTGGACTGAAGTACCAGGTCGTGGAATCTATAGTTGTACCTTTAGACAGTCAGGCTTGTGTAACATTCTCTGTCACTGTATGTGTTTCTCTTTCTTGTTGTTGTGTTGCAACAGTCCCAGGTGGTATCGATCATCCACTGTGTTATCCACAGCGAGATCAAGTCATCTCACTTTTCCATTAAACTGCAAAGTTATTTTATGATTTGCTTTCTGTTTCTTTTTTCTTTATATGAGATGAAGTTGTGATACGTGTTTCGGATTCTGCTTTTATGTGTCGTCCTTTATTTAGCTCTTCAACATCTAAACACACTCCCATAATGTCTTGAGTCTCATTATACTGAAACAGTTACTCTGTCTGGGTGTTACTGATGGACTGGATCGAGCCAAGGTAAGATGAATTTTCAGATATTTTGTTTTGCATGACACATTGTCTTGCACTTTCAGAGTCGATATATAAATCGTAAAAGTGGTTATACGTTGGCGTCAGAATGTGTGTGTGTGTGCTTACTAAATTTTCATCCGTTTTCTTTCCTGTATATCTCCGTTTTCTAAGGCGTAGTTTCCTTTCTCGTCCTTCCATCCCATTGGTTGTTCATGGGGACACATTTTCCCTCGCTTTGCCAACATTGGTGTCCATCTGCGCTCTGTTTTATCATATTTTCTTTTCTATTTTTTCTATACAGAAGGAATCTGTCTTCTATTTTTAACCCTGCTCACGATACATATGTACTTCTCTATATATTAGGTGAGACGGAACAGGCAGCTGAGGCACTAATGGAGGCCATCCCATTAACGATATATATATATATATATATATATATATATATATATATATATATATATATATATATATATATATATATATATTTTTTTTTTTTTTTCTTTTTTTTTTTTTTTTTTTTTTTCTTTGTCGCTGTCTCCCACATTTGCGAGGTAGCGCAAGGAAACAGACGAAAGAAATGACCAAACCCACCCCCATACACATGTATATACATACGTCCACACACGCAAATATACATACCTACACAGCTTTCCATGGTTTACCCCAGACGCTTCACATGCCCTGATTCAATCCACTGACAGCACGTCAACCCCGGTATACCACATCGCTCCAATTCACTCTATTCCTTGCCCTCATTTCACCCTCCTGCATGTTCAGGCCCCGATCACACAAAATCTTTTTCACTCCATCTTTCCACCTCCAATTTGGTCTCTCACTTCTCCTCGTCCCCTCCACCTCCGACACATATATCCTCTTGGTCAATCTTTCCTCACTCGTTCTCTCCATGTGCCCAAACCATTTCAAAACACCCTCTTCTGCTCTCTCAAATACGCTCTTTTTATTTCCACACATCTCTCTTACCCTTACGGTACTTACTCGATCAAACCACCTCACACCACACATTGTCCTCAGACATCTCATTTCCAGCACATCCATCCTCCTGCGCACAACTCTATCCATAGCCCACGCCTCGAAACCATACAACGTTGTTGGAACCACTATTCCTTCAAACATACAGATTTTTGCTTTCCGAGATAATGTTCTCGACTTCCACACATTCTTCAAGGCTCCCAGGATTTTCGCCCCCTCACCCACCCTATGATCCACTTCCGCTTCCATGGTTCCATCCGCTGCCAGATCCACTATATATATATATATATATATATATATATATATATATATATATATATATATATATATATATATATACATATATATATATATATATATATATATATATATATATATATATATATATATATATATATATATATATATATATATACATATATATATATATATATATATATATATATATATATATATATATATATATATATATATATATATATATATAGTGGATGTAGGTTTGCGGCAGGGGTGTGTGATGTCTCCATGGTTATTTAATTTGTTTTTGGATGGGGTTGTTAGGGAGGTGAGTGCAAGGGTTTTGGAAAGAGGGGCAAGTATGAAGTCTGTTGGGGATGAGAGAGCTTGGGAAGTGAATCACTTGTTGTTCGCTGATGATACATCGCTGGTGGCTGATTCATATGAGAAACTGCAGAAGCTGGTGACTGAGTTTGGTAAAGTGTGTGTGAAAGAAGAAAGTTCAGAGTAAATGTGAATAAGAGCAAGGTTATTAGGTGCAGTAGGGTTGAGGGTCAAGTCAGTTGGGAGGTCATTTTGAATGGAGAAAAACTGGAGGAAGTAAAGTGCTTTAGATATCTGGGAGTGGATCTGGCAGCGGATGGAACCATGGAAGCGGAAGTGAATCATATGGTGGGGGAGAGGGCGAAAATCCTGGGAGCCTTGAAGAATGTGTGGAAGTCGAGAACATTATCTCGGAAAGCAAAAATGGACATGTTTGAAGGAATGGTGGTTCCAACAATGTTGTATGGTTGCGATGCGTGGGCTATGGATAGAGTTGTGCGCAGGAGGGTGGATGTGCTGGAAATGAGATGTTTGAGGACAATGTGTGGTGTGAGGTGGTTTGATCGAGTAAGTAATGTAAGGTAAAGAGAGATGTGTGGAAATAAAAAGAGTATGGTAGAGAGAGCAGAAGAGGGTGTTTTAAAATGGTTTGGTCACATGGAGAGAATGAGTGAGGAAAGATTGACTAAGAGGATGTATGTGTCGGAGGTGGAGGGAACGAGGAGAAGTGGGAGACCAAATTAGAGTGGAAAGATGGAGTGAAAAAGATTTTGAGTTATCGGGGCCTGAACATACAGGAGGGTGAAAGGCGGGCAAGGAATAGAGTGAATTGGATCGATGTGGTATACCGGGGTCGACGTACTGTCAATGGATTGAATCAGGGCTTGTGAAGGATATATATATATATATATATATATATATATATATATATATATATATATATATATATATATATATATATATATATATATATATCCTTAGAACAGATAAGGGGGCCAGGTGAGGATATTCCCTCAAAGGCCCAGTCCTCTGTTCTTAACGCTACCTCGCTAATGCGGGAAATAGCGAATAGTGTGAAAGAAAGAAATATATATATATATATATATATATATATATATATATATATATATATATATATATATATATATATATATATATATATATTTTTTTTTTTTTTTTTTTTTAAACTATTCGCCATTTCCCGCGTTAGCGAGGTAGCGTTAAGAACAGAGGACTGGGCCTTTTTTGGAATATCCTCACCTGGCCCCCTCTGTTCCTTCTTTTGGAAAATTTAAAAAAAAACGAGAGGGGAGGATTTCCAGCCCCCCGCTCTCTCCCCTTTCAGTCGCCTTCTACGACACGCAGGGAATACGTGGGAAGTATTCTTAATCCCCTATCCCCATGTTATATTTGCATTAAATCTCCAAGGTGTGGATGAATAACATCACATGTTCAGACTAAAACATGACAAAAGTGACTGACAAAATATGACTTCCCAAGGCTACTGTAATTCTAGAAAATCTGAAATATAGAAATATATGCATATACTAGACCACTGTGACCTTTAGCAATATTTTTTTTTTTTTTTTTCATACAATATATTCGCCATTTCCCGCGATAGCGAGGTAGCGTTAAGAACAGAGGACTGGGCCTTTGAGGGAATACCCTCACCTGGCCCCCTTCTCTGTTCCTTCTTTTGGAAAAAAAAAAAAAAAAAAAAAAAAAAAAGATATAGGTATATAAATTTGTATATCCAAGTCTAAAATGTAAAGGAAATGATATCATGAGTCCTTGGGCCACTTCTTCTGTAACTCATGAATCACAAACATATAACTAGGTATGAATATTCATGAAGTAAAGTGAAAAATATCATACCAATGTAACGCATGAAAATAAATGATCTGCAACTTATGAGTTTATTAGTGATTATTACAAAAATGAAAAGCACAACAAATTCACAAATAAAAATCAAAATAGGGAAGAAGTCAGTCATAGGAAGGGCAAGGATACAAAGATTCTGAAAGCACTGAAGAATGTAGGGAAAGGGATGTTGTTGTCCGGGAGGGCAAACATGGGAATGCTTAAATGTAAAGTAGTCCAAACAATGTTATATGGATGCATCTTCAATACCCCTGCACCTCCAACATGGGCTATAGATGAGGATACATAGACAAGGGTGAGAGTGCTGGACATGAAATGTTTGAGGACAATATGAGGGATGAGTTGGTTTAATCAAGTAGAAAGTGGATGAGAGAGTTATAGTAATAAAAAGAGTGTGGTTACCAGAGCTGAGGAGGGTGTGCTGTTATGGTTTGGACATATGGAGAGAATGAGTGAGGAGAGGTTAACAAAGATGATATACGTGTCAAAAGTGAGGAGAAAAGGGAGATGAGTTACACCAAACTGAAGATGGAAGAATGGAGCAAAAGATATTTAGAGTGATCTGGGCCTAATCATGCTGGAGGGTGAAAGGCGTGCATAGGATAGAGTGAAATGGAATACTGTGTTCTCCTGCCTTGTTCAGCTGACCCAGTGGCTTATAGGAAACTGCATGGTTAAGGGCAAATATATATATATGTATATATATATATATATATATATATATATATATATATATATATATATATATATATATATATATATATATATATATATATATATATATATATACACACGTCCACTCACGTACATATTCATACCTATGCATCTCGACGCATGCATATATATATACACACACAGAAATATGTACATAATTCATACTGTCTGCCCCTATTCATTCCCGTCGCCACCCCGTTACTCATGAACTAACAACCTGCTCCCCCCCGCATGTGCGCGAGGTAGCGCTAGGAAAAGGCAACAAAGGCCACATTCGTTCAAACTCAGTCGCTAGCCGTCATGTATAATGCACCGAAACCCCAGCTCCCTTTCTACATCCAGGCCCCACACACCTTTCCATGGTTTACCCCAGACGCTTCACATGCCCTGGTTCAATCCATTGACAACACGTCGACCCCGGTATACCACATCGTTCCAATTCACTCTATTCCTTGCACCCCATTCACCCTCCTGCATGTTCAGGCCCCGATCACTCAAAATCTTTTTCACTCCATCTTTCCACCTCCAATTTGGTCTCCCACTTCTCCTTGTTCCCTCCACCTCTGACACATATATCCTCTTTGTCAATCTTTCCTTACTCATTCTCTCCATGTGACCAAACCATTTCAAAACACCCTCTTCTACTCTCTCATCCACACCCTTTTTGCCCTTACACATCTCTCTTACCCTTTCATTACTTACTCGATCAAACCACCTCACACCACATATTGTCATCAAACATCTCATTTCCAGCACATCTACCCCTTTCCGCAAAACTATATCTATAGCCCACGCCTCGCAACCATATATCATTGTTGGAACCACTATTCCTTCAAACATACCCAAAATTGCTTTCCAGGATAGCGTTCTCGACTTCCACACATTTTTCAACGCTCTTAGAACTTTCACCCCCTCCCCCACTTCCGCTTCCATGGTTCTATCCACTGCCAAATCCACTCCCAGATATCTAAAACACTTCACTTCCTCCAGTTTTTCTCCATTCAAACTTACCTCCCAATTGACTTGTCCCTCATCCCTAATGTGCCTAATAACCTTACTCTTATTCACATTTACTCTCAGCTTTCTTCTTTCACACACTTTACCAAACTCAGTCACCAGCTTCTGCAGTTTCTCACCCGAATCAGACACCAGCGCTGTATCATCAGCAAACAACAACTGACTCACTTCCCAAGCTCTCTCATCCACAACACACTGCATACTTATATATATATATATATATATATATATATATATATATATATATATATATATATATATATATATATATATATATATATATATATATATATATATTTATAGTAAGATAGATAGATAGATAGATAGGTAGATATATGTTGGAAAGGATCACAGTCTTGTGCATGATCAAGATATTCCTATGAGTCCACGGAGAAAATGAAACACAATAAGTTTCCAAGTGCACTTTCGTGCAATAATAACATTATCAGGGGAGACACAAGAGAGAAATATAAGTCAGTTGATATACATCGAAGAGACGTAGCTAGGACGCCATTTGGTATACATGCGATTCTCCAAAACATACAACGAGCGTTCATGATGATGTGATTATTACACGAAAGTGCATTTGGGACCTTATCGTTTTTCATTTTCCCGTGGACTCATAGGAATATATATATATATATATATATATATATATATATATATATATATATATATATATATATATATATATATATATATATATATATATATATATATATATATATATATATTGTACAATGGCACTATGCACGCATTCCGCCAATCCTCAGGCACCTCACCATGAGTCATACATACATTAAATAACCTTACCAACCAGTCAACAATACAGTCACCCCCTTTTTTAATAAATTCCACTGCAATACCATCCAAACCTGCTGCCTTGCCGGCTTTCATCTTCCGCAAAGCTTTTACTACCTCTTCTCTGTTTACCAAATCATTTTCCCTAACCCTCTCACTTTGCACACCACCTCGACCAAAACACCCTATATCTGCCACTCTATCATCAAACACATTCAACAAACCTTCAAAATACTCACTCCATCTCCTTCTCACATCACCACTACTTGTTATCACCTCCCCATTTGCGCCCTTCACTGAAGTTTCCATTTGCTCCCTTGTCTTACGCACTTTATTTACCTCCTTCCAGAACATCTTTTTATTCTCCCTAAAATTTAATGATACTCTCTCACCCCAACTCTCATTTGCCCTTTTTTTCACCTCTTGCACCTTTCTCTTGACCTCCTGTCTCTTTCTTTTATACGTCTCCCACTCAATTACATTTTTTCCCTGCAAAAATCGTCCAAATGCCTCTCTCTTCTCTTTCACTAATACTCTTACTTCTTCATCCCACCACTCACTACCCTTTCTAATCAACCCACCTCCCACTCTTCTCATGCCACAAGCATCTTTTGCGCAATCCATCACTGATTCCCTAAATACAAAGGGGATAAGAGTGAGTGCTCAAATTACAGAGGTATAAGTTTGTTGAGTATTCCTGGTAAATCATATGGGAGGGTATTGATTGAGAGGGTGAAGGCATGTACAGAGCATCAGATTGGGGAAGAGCAGTGTGGTTTCAGAAGTGGTAGAGGATGTGTGGAACAGGTGTTTGCTTTGAAGAATGTATGTGAGAAGTACTTAGAAAAGCAAATGGATTTGTATGTAGCATTTATGGATCTGGAGAAGGCATATGATAGAGTTGATAGAGATGGTCTGTTGAAGGTATTAAGAATATATGGTGTGGGAGGCAAGTTGTTAGAAGCAGTGAAAAGTTTTTATCGAGGATGTAAGGCATGTGTACGTGTAGGAAGAGAGGAAAGTGATTGGTTCTCAGTGAATGTAGGTTTGCGGCAGGGGTGTGTGATGTCTCCATGGTTGTTTAATTTGTTTATGGATGGGGTTGTTAGGGAGGTGAATGCAAGAGTTTTGGAAAGAGGGGCAAGTATGAAGTCTGTTGGGGATGAGAGAGCTTGGGAAGTGAGTCAGTTGTTGTTCGCTGATGATACAGCGCTGGTGGCTGATTCATGTGAGAAACTGCAGAAGCTGGTGACAGAGTTTGGTAAAGTGTGTGAAAGAAGAAAGTTAAGAGTAAATGTGAATAAGAGCAAGGTTATTAGGTACAGTAGGGTTGAGGGTCAAGTCAATTGGGAGGTGAGTTTGAATGGAGAAAAACTGGAGGAAGTGAAGTGTTTTAGATATCTGGGAGTGGATCTGGCAGCGGATGGAACCATGGAAGCGGAAGTGGATCATAGGGTGGGGGAGGGGGCGAAAATTCTGGGAGCCTTGAAGAATGTGTGGAAGTCGAGAACATTATGTCGGAAAGCAAAAATGGGTATGTTTGAAGGAATAGTGGTTCCAACAATGTTGTATGGTTGCGAGGCGTGGGCTATGGATAGAGTTGTGCGCAGGAGGTGGATGTGCTGGAAATGAGATGTTTGAGGACAATGTGTGGTGTGAGGTGGTTTGATCGAGTAAGTAACGTAAGGGTAAGAGAGATGTGTGGAAATAAAAAGAGGTGGTTGAGAGAGCAGAAGAGGGTGTTTTGAAATGGTTTGGGCACATGGAGAGAATGAGTGAGGAAAGATTGACAAGAGGATATATGTGTCGGAGGTGGAGGGAACGAGGAGAAGAGGGAGACCAAATTGGAGGTGGAAAGATGGAGTGAAAAAGATTTTGTAGTGATCGGGGCCTGAACATACAGGAGGGTGAAAGGCGGGCAAGGAATAGAGTGAATTGGATCGATGTGGTATACCGGGGTGACGTGCTGTCAGTGGATTAAATCAGGCATTGTGAAGGACTGGGCCTTTTTTGGAATATCCTCACCTGGCCCCCTCTGTTCCTTCTTTTGGAAAATTTAAAAAAAAACGAGAGGGGAGGATTTCCAGCCCCCCGCTCTCTCCCCTTTCAGTCGCCTTCTACGACACGCAGGGAATACGTGGGAAGTATTCTTAATCCCCTATCCCATGTTATATTTGCATTAAATCTCCAAGGTGTGGATGAATAACATCACATGTTCAGACTAAAACATGACAAAGTGACTGACAAAATATGACTTCCCAAGGCTACTGTAATTCTAGAAAATCTGAAATATAGAAATATATGCATATACTAGACCACTGTGACCTTTAGCAATATTTTTTTTTTTTTTTTCATACAATATATTCGCCATTTCCCGCGATAGCGAGGTAGCGTTAAGAACAGAGGACTGGGCCTTTGAGGGAATACCCTCACCTGGCCCCCTTCTCTGTTCCTTCTTTTGGAAAAAAAAAAAAAAAAAAAAAAAAAAAGATATAGGTATATAAATTTGTATATCCAAGTCTAAAATGTAAAGGAAATGATATCATGAGTCCTTGGGCCACTTCTTCTGTAACTCATGAATCACAAACATATAACTAGGTATGAATATTCATGAAGTAAAGTGAAAAATATCATACCAATGTAACGCATGAAAATAAATGATCTGCAACTTATGAGTTTATTAGTGATTATTACAAAAATGAAAAGCACAACAAATTCACAAATAAAAATCAAAATAGGGAAGAAGTCAGTCAGAGGAAGGGCAAGGATACAAAGATTCTGAAAGCACTGAAGAATGTAGGGAAAGGGATGTTGTTGTCTGGGAGGGCAAACATGGGAATGCTTAAATGTAAAGTAGTCCAAACAATGTTATATGGATGCATCTTCAATACCCCTGCACCTCCAACATGGGCTATAGATGAGGATACATAGACAAGGGTGAGAGTGCTGGACATGAAATGTTTGAGGACAATATGAGGGATGAGTTGGTTTAATCAAGTAGAAAGTGGATGAGAGAGTTGTAGTAATAAAAAGAGTGTGGTTACCAGAGCTGAGGAGGGTGTGCTGTTATGGTTTGGACATATGGAGAGAATGAGTGAGGAGAGGTTAACAAAGATGATATACGTGTCAAAAGTGAGGAGAAAAGGGAGATGAGTTACACCAAACTGAAGATGGAAGAATGGAGCAAAAGATATTTAGAGTGATCTGGGCCTAATCATGCTGGAGGGTGAAAGGCGTGCATAGGATAGAGTGAAATGGAATACTGTGTTCTCCTGCCTTGTTCAGCTGACCCAGTGGCTTATAGGAAACTGCATGGTTAAGGGCAAAATATATATATGTATATATATATATATATATATATATATATATATATATATATATATATATATATATATATATATTATATATATATATATTATATTATATATATACACACGTCCACTCACGTACATATTCATACCTATGCATCTCGACGCATGCATATATATATACACACACAGAAATATGTACATAATTCATACTGTCTGCCCCTATTCATTCCCGTCGCCACCCCGCTACACATGAACTAACAACCTGCTCCCCCCCGCATGTGCGCGAGGTAGCGCTAGGAAAAGGCAACAAAGGCCACATTCGTTCAAACTCAGTCTCTAGCCGTCATGTATAATGCACCGAAACCCAGCTCCCTTTCTACATCCAGGCCCCACACACCTTTCCATGGTTTACGCCAGACGCTTCACATGCCCTGGTTCAATCCATTGACAACACGTCGACCCCGGTATACCACATCGTTCCAGTTCACTCTATTCCTTGCACCCCATTCACCCTCCTGCATGTTCAGGCCCCGATCACTCAAAATCTTTTTCACTCCATCTTTCCACCTCCAATTTGGTCTCCCACTTCTCCTTGTTCCCTCCACCTCTGACACATATATCCTCTTTGTCAATCTTTCCTTACTCATTCTCTCCATGTGACCAAACCATTTCAAAACACCCTCTTCTACTCTCTCATCCACACTCTTTTTATTTCCACACATCTCTCTCACCCTTACATTACTTACTCGATCAAACCACCTCACACCACATATTGTCCTCAAACATCTCATTTCCAGCACATCTACCCTTTCCGCAAAACTATATCTATAGCCCACGCCTCGCAACCATATATCATTGTTGGAACCACTATTCCTTCAAACATACCCAAAATTGCTTTCCAGGATAGCGTTCTCGACTTCCACACATTTTTCAACGCTCTTAGAACTTTCACCCCCTCCCCACTTCCGCTTCCATGGTTCTATCCACTGCAAATCCACTCCCAGATATCTAAAACACTTCACTTCCTCCAGTTTTTCTCCATTCAAACTTACCTCCCAATTGACTTGTCCCTCATCCCTAATGTGCCTAATAACCTTACTCTTATTCACATTTACTCTCAGCTTTCTTCTTTCACACACTTTACCAAACTCAGTCACCAGCTTCTGCAGTTTCTCACCCGAATCAGACACCAGCGCTGTATCATCAGCAAACAACAACTGACTCACTTCCCAAGCTCTCTCATCCACAACACACTGCATACTTATATTATATATATATATATATATATATATATATATATATATATATATATATATATATATATATATATATATATATATATATATATATATATATTTATAGTAAGATAGATAGATAGATAGATAGGTAGATATATGTTGGAAAGGATCACAGTCTTGTGCATGATCAAGATATTCCTATGAGTCCACGGAGAAAATGAAACACAATAAGTTTCCAAGTGCACTTTCGTGCAATAATAACATTATCAGGGGAGACACAAGAGAGAAATATAAGTCAGTTGATATACATCGAAGAGACGTAGCTAGGACGCCATTTGGTATACATGCGATTCTCCAAAACATACAACGAGCGTTCATGATGATGTGATTATTACACGAAAGTGCATTTGGGACCTTATCGTTTTTCATTTTCCCGTGGACTCATAGGAATATATATATATTATATATATATATATATATATATATATATATATATATATATATTATATATATATATATATATTTATATATATATATATTATATATATATATATTGTACAATGGCACTATGCACGCATTCCGCCAATCCTCAGGCACCTCACCATGAGTCATACATACATTAAATAACCTTACCAACCAGTCAACAATACAGTCACCCCCTTTTTTAATAAATTCCACTGCAATACCATCCAAACCTGCTGCCTTGCCGGCTTTCATCTTCCGCAAAGCTTTACTACCTCTTCTCTGTTTACCAAATCATTTTCCCTAACCCTCTCACTTTGCACACCACCTCGACCAAAACACCCTATATCTGCCACTCTATCATCAAACACATTCAACAAACCTTCAAAATACTCACTCCATCTCCTTCTCACATCACCACTACTTGTTATCACCTCCCCATTTGCGCCCTTCACTGAAGTTTCCATTTGCTCCCTTGTCTTACGCACTTTATTTACCTCCTTCCAGAACATCTTTTTATTCTCCCTAAAATTTAATGATACTCTCTCACCCCAACTCTCATTTGCCCTTTTTTTCACCTCTTGCACCTTTCTCTTGACCTCCTGTCTCTTTCTTTTATACGTCTCCCACTCAATTACATTTTTTCCCTGCAAAAATCGTCCAAATGCCTCTCTCTTCTCTTTCACTAATACTCTTACTTCTTCATCCCACCACTCACTACCCTTTCTAATCAACCCACCTCCCACTCTTCTCATGCCACAAGCATCTTTTGCGCAATCCATCACTGATTCCCTAAATACAAAGGGGATAAGAGTGAGTGCTCAAATTACAGAGGTATAAGTTTGTTGAGTATTCCTGGTAAATTCATATGGGAGGGTATTGATTGAGAGGGTGAAGGCATGTACAGAGCATCAGATTGGGGAAGAGCAGTGTGGTTTCAGAAGTGGTAGAGGATGTGTGGATCAGGTGTTTGCTTTGAAGAATGTATGTGAGAAGTACTTAGAAAAGCAAATGGATTTGTATGTAGCATTTATGGATCTGGAGAAGGCATATGATAGAGTTGATAGAGATGGTCTGTGGAAGGTATTAAGAATATATGGTGTGGGAGGCAAGTTGTTAGAAGCAGTGAAAAGTTTTTATCGAGGATGTAAGGCATGTGTACGTGTAGGAAGAGAGGAAAGTGATTGGTTCTCAGTGAATGTAGGTTTGCGGCAGGGGTGTGTGATGTCTCCATGGTTGTTTAATTTGTTTATGGATGGGGTTGTTAGGGAGGTGAATGCAAGAGTTTTGGAAAGAGGGGCAAGTATGAAGTCTGTTGGGGATGAGAGAGCTTGGGAAGTGAGTCAGTTGTTGTTCGCTGATGATACAGCGCTGGTGGCTGATTCATGTGAGAAACTGCAGAAGCTGGTGACAGAGTTTGGTAAAGTGTGTGAAAGAAGAAAGTTAAGAGTAAATGTGAATAAGAGCAAGGTTATTAGGTACAGTAGGGTTGAGGGTCAAGTCAATTGGGAGGTGAGTTTGAATGGAGAAAAACTGGAGGAAGTGAAGTGTTTTAGATATCTGGGAGTGGATCTGGCAGCGGATGGAACCATGGAAGCGGAAGTGGATCATAGGGTGGGGGAGGGGGCGAAAATTCTGGGAGCCTTGAAGAATGTGTGGAAGTCGAGAACATTATGTCGGAAAGCAAAAATGGGTATGTTTGAAGGAATAGTGGTTCCAACAATGTTGTATGGTTGCGAGGCGTGGGCTATGGATAGAGTTGTGCGCAGGAGGATGGATGTGCTGGAAATGAGATGTTTGAGGACAATGTGTGGTGTGAGGTGGTTTGATCGAGTAAGTAACGTAAGGGTAAGAGAGATGTGTGGAAATAAAAAGAGCGTGGTTGAGAGAGCAGAAGAGGGTGTTTTGAAATGGTTTGGGCACATGGAGAGAATGAGTGAGGAAAGATTGACCAAGAGGATATATGTGTCGGAGGTGGAGGGAACGAGGAGAAGAGGGAGACCAAATTGGAGGTGGAAAGATGGAGTGAAAAAGATTTTGTGTGATCGGGGCCTGAACATGCAGGAGGGTGAAAGGAGGGCAAGGAATAGAGTGAATTGGAGCGTTGTGGTATACCGGGGGTGACGTGCTGTCAGTGGATTAAATCAAGGCATGTGAAGCGTCTGGGGTAAACCATGGAAAGCTGTGTAGGTATGTATATTTGCGTGTGTGGACGTATGTATATACATGTGTATGGGGGTGGGTTGGGCCATTTCTTTCGTCTGTTTCCTTGCGCTACCTCGCAAACGCGGGAGACAGCGACAAAGCAAAAAAAAAAAGAAAAAAAAAAAAATATATATATATATATATATATATATATATATATATATATATATATATAGTTATTATTTATTTTTTATTTTGCTTTGTCGCTGTCTTCCGCGTTAGCGAGGTAGCGCAAGGAAACAGACGAAAGAATGGCCCAACCCGCCCACATACACATGTATATACATACATGTCCACAAACGCACAATATACACACCTTTACATCTCAATGTACACATATATATACACACACAGACATATACATATATACACATGTACATAATTCATACTGTCTGCCTTTATTTGTTCCCATCGCCACCTCGCCACACATGGAATAACAACCCCCTCCCCCCTCATGTGTGCGAGGTAGCGCTAGGAAAATCACCAAAGGCCCCATTCGTTCACACTCAGTCTCTAGCTGTCGTGTAATAATGCACCGAAACCACAGCTCCCTTTCCACATCCAGGCCCCACACACTTTGCATGGTTTACCCCAGACGCTTCACATGCCCTGGTTCAATCCATTGACAGCACGTCGACCCCGGTATACCACATCGTTCCAATTCACTCTATTCCTTGCACGCCTTTCACCCTCCTGCATGTTCAGGCCCCGATCACTCACAATCTTTTTCACTCCATCCTTCCACCTCCAATTTGGTCTCCCACTTCTCCTCGTTCCCTCCACCTCTGACACATATATCCTCTTAGTCAATCTTTCCCCACTCATTCTCTCCATGTGACCAAACCATTTCAAAACACCCTCTTCTGCTCTCTCAACCACACTCTTTTTATTTCCACACATCTCTCTCACCCTTACATTTCTTACTCGATCAAACAACCTCACACCACATATTGTCCTCAAACATCTCATTTCCAGCACATCCACCCTCCTGCGCACAACTCTATCCATAGCCCACGCCTCGCAACCATACAACATTGTTGGAACCACTATTCCTTCAAACATACCCATTTTTGCTTTCCGAGATAATGTTCTCGACTTCCAAACATTCTTCAAGGCTCCCAGAATTTTCGCCCCCTCCCCCACCCTATGATTCACTTACGCTTCCATGGTTCCATCCGCTGCCAGATCCACTCCCAGATATCTAAAACACTTCACTTCCTCCAGCTTTTCTCCATTCAAACTTACCTCCCAATTGACTTGACCCTCAATATATATATATATATATATATATATATATATATATATATATATATATATATATATATATATATATATATATATATATATATATATATATATATATATATTTATATACATCATCCCTGGGAATAGGGGAGAAAGAATACTTCCCACGTATTCCCTGCGTGTCGTAGAAGGCGACTAAAAGGGGAGGGAGCGGGGAGGCTGAAAATCCTCCCCTCTCGTTTTTTCTTAATTTTCCAAAGGAAGGAACAGAGAAGGGGGCTAGGTGAGGACATTCCCTCAAATGCCCAGTTCTCTGTTCTTAACGCTACCTCGCTAACGTGGGAAATGGCGAATAGTTTGAAAGAAATACATAGATGAAATCGCATTTCAGCAGTTCATACAATTCTGTTTAACGTAATTTTTATATACATGTGGCACGACACGTTTCGTGGAGACAATCCACCTCATCAAGTTCCAGTATATACACCCGAGTCTACGACAGAGCAACACCTAAAGGTGGATGAACAGCTAGGTTGACTATGGACCGACTGCCGTAACCAGGGTTCGAACCTATGTGCTCGACCCTGGGCGGCCTGTGAATGCGTCACGGTCAGGAACGCTAAGCGCTACACTCCGGGAGTCCATACTTAAACTGACCTAACCTTTACTTGTCTTATTGCACATATTTCTCATCTTAATTCAGACTTGTGGAGTGTCTTGCAAGGAGGCAGCAGTAATCTTAATGAACCCAGTAGTGCAGAGACAATTTCTACCTATGTCTTCTTCATTCTCTCTCGTTTCCTACTATGAAATTTCAAAATATTCCAGATCAGCTCGGGAGAACACAAACGTGTCAGGCATAACCATATCCTCCACACCATCGTGAGATCCTCTCACACAAGCATCACAAAATATCTGTCTTTGTTTTCCTACTGTGTAGGTATCTTGTATCTGCTGGTGATGATACTCATCCGTTGTGGACTCATTCTTTCATCTCGGTTGTGACTCTCTCCCCACCTTTCTCTTGGCCAGTGCGTAGAGTCACAAGATTTCCACTTTACTAAATTCTCATTTTATCACCTTTCCTCGACTGTCCTACTCTCTCTGCTTTGATGTTGCTTTCCTATTTTCTGTTCTCCAGGAGGTTTGGTCTCGATCACTGCGCTCTTGACTCACCTGCGTGGGTCTCAGCCTCAAACGACCAGGCCATCAGCACGTGACTGGGTGCATCTTCCTTTTTTTTTTTTTGCGTGTATATGGCCAGCCACATGAGGACTGACCGTTATGATAGCTATGATTGAGGCATGTTTTTGAATGTCCGGTGTTGGTTACGGAATAATAAAAGAAAGGTGGTTGGTCATGGATGCGTTTTTGATGCAGCTGTCGTTCATGACCTGCACGTAGTATTTCCAATAGTATCTTAGCAGACAATCAAACATACGTACCCACTTTTTTCCGTATCATTGACTATGTAGAATAATTACGTCAATACTGATCGTTATATCTAGATAATAGTCCATAAACTTGTAAGATTCAACTATATGCTTGATGAACCTCGCCTTTATGAATTCTCTCTTGTTACTTTATCTTGTCTTGATATTCATCAGTATGCACGTAGGCTGTGGCATGAGTATTGGCTAACACTTAAGATAACATTTATTCAGTACACAACCTACGATAGGGTAAATATTACAGTTTCTTATAGTAAATGATTTTGACCAAAGATATGCATACCTCAGTGTCCGTTCATAATTTGTCTTTCTCCCAGTTTTTTCAGTGTTCATTCAAAGGACTCAGTGTTCCGTCTAATATTCTAGAAACCTGCCACGTGCATGAAATGCGCTCACTTCACATTGCTGTGGGTGTCAGGCTGCAAAGATACGTACATATTGATATCAATCAATCTGACTAGAGAAATGATAGTTCTCCACTAGTAACACTCCTCCTGCCATGTTGTAATAGAGATCTTAACCTTCACCCTAACCTGGGCATTGCTGCACCTGCCCCACCGGGTGCCTGATGAACCAGTATATATGACCAGAGACGCGTGAGCAGGAGGGAAGCACCCTGGGCCATCCCAGGTGGTTGGGGAGCAGCATACACCGGCTGTGACAGACCAACACACAAGAGACCCAGGGTCTGTGTGTGTGTGTGTGTGTGTGTGTGTGTGTGTGTGTGTGTGTCAGGGCATTTATCTTGGCCTGCCGCCTCCTCCTCCTGCACCTGACTCACACCACCTCTGGGGAGACCAACAGACGTGCATGTATGTAGGCAGATATCTGGGCTGGCTACAGACATTTGAGTGCAGCTCATGTTCCCGAGAAACCTGTGTGAAAGACGAGAGGCAGGAGTTTGTGTGTTGTGTATGTAGTTGCTTATCAGTAGTGTGTGTGTATGTGTGTGTGTGTGTGTGTGTGTTTTGGCATGTCTTTCGTGTGGTAGGTACTGTAAACACAAATCTCCTAATACCAAAAAGAAACGTAAAATGGCTATGCAAGTGATAAGAAAGAAATATGGTACAATAGGCTTTCTTTGTAGATTTTATTAACGCTATAACCTTTACGACACGACTATTGTGGTCTCCATCAAATGTGACAAGACCATAAAGTGGAATTTAATGCCCCGTGCTGCTGGTATGTTCTATCTGGGCATCAAAACGTGTTTAGATACAGGTTGTGGTCACTTGATGACGAACAGATGAAAGCCACATACAATTCCTATTTATTCTTTTGCTTATGTACATCGTAAGTCATAGAGTGATATCAAAGCTAAAAGGAAAAAGTCCTTTTTCATAATTCCCTCCACAGAAAGATATAATAATGTGTCACATATGACGTTATTCCTTCATCTTTATAGAATATCTTGGTTTGGGATTTCTCCCATTTTCTGAACACAGTGTCTATGATCATGAAGATCAGTCTGCCACTGTGATCCCACGCTCTCCACCAGTGTCATACACACACACACACCACCGCTGGACTGGACTTTAAGTTAGGCTTTGAAGGACCACCAATACATTTTACAGGAATGTACACTGAGATATGTACGAGTGATTGTACTAACGTGAATATCATGTTGAATACAGAGGCAGTTCAAACATATAATAGGTTGTCAACCTGAGCAACGTTTGGGTTTCCATATCTTTCATTAGTAAAAGAATCATTTCGGTTCATCGTTCGGGAATCAGGGAATCCAGGCCATTCCATCATTACCCAGAGTATCAAGATCTAACTTAACTCTCACAACATTAAGCTCGTTGCATATCCAGAAATATGATTATTTGATGACTCGTGGAAAAATCTATCAGTTCAGAACCTACTTCACCTATTTTTCTCGGGTTCTGAATCCCTTCAATTGTTCGGTCTGATCCTCCCAAGGAGACCACAAGACAATTTGACAGGAATCTCCTCGGAAAGTCAAACAAGAATTCACCATTCTACCTCCAATTTACTTGGAGATCAGTTCCAATCTTGTGAGATAGAAAACATATAGGTCTGGGCTCGTTATCATGACCATTAAGTGGCGTATCCAAGCCTATATACGTCAGGGTCAGGTACAAATTGTTTCCTACAACCAGAGAGGAACAAATATTAATGTGTGTCACTTCACTTATGTTGCGTGACAGATGCACATAAGACGAGGGAGCGCTGGAAGCATGAAATAGTTTTATATTCTTGTTAGCTGAAAGGGCACGGGCAGCTGAGGCCCTTATCAAGACAGCTTAGATGCACGAGACCGGGTTATAGTGATGGGTGATTTGAATGCAAAGGTGAGTAATGTGGCAGTTGAGGGAATGATTGGTGTACATGGGGTGTTCAGTGTTGTAAATGGAAATGGTGAAGAGCTTGTAGAATTATGTGCTGAAAAAGTACTGGTGATTGGGAATACCTGGCTTAAAAAGAGAGATATACATAAGTATAAGTATGTAAGTAGGAAAGATGGCCAGAGAGCGTTATTGGATTACGAGTTAATTCATAGGCGCGCGAAAGAGAGACTTTTGAATGTTAATGTGCTGAGAGGCGCGACTGGAGGGATGTCTGATCATCATCTGGTGGAGGCGAAGGTGAAAATTTGTAGAGGTTTTCAGAAAAGAAGAGAAAATGTTGGGGTGAAGAGAGCAGTGAGAGTAAGTGAGCTTGGGAAGGAGGCTTGTGTGAGGAAGTACCAGAAGAGACTGAGTGCAAAATGGAAAAAGGTGAGAGCAAAGGACCTGAGGGGAGTTGGGGAGGAATGGGATGTATTTCGGAAAGCAGTGATGTCTTGCGCAAAAGATGCTTGTGGCATGAGAAGCGTGGGAGGTGGGCAGATTAGAAAGGGTAGTGAGTGGTGGGATGAAGAAGTAAGATTATTAGTGAAATAGAAGAGAGAGGCATTTAGACGATTTTTGCAGGGAAATAGTGCAAATGAGTGGGAGATGTATAAAAAAAAGAGGCAGAAGGTCAAGAGAAAGTTGCAAGAGGTGAAAAAGATGGAAAATGAGAGTTGGGGTGAAAGAGTATCATTGAATTTTAGGGAGAAAAAAAGATGTTTTGGAAGGAGGTAAATAAAGTGCGTAAGACAAGAGAACAAATGGGAACATTTGCCGTCACCTTTTGCCATTCTGAACTCAATCTCTCCTGGTACTTTCTCACACAAGTCTCTTTTCCAAGCTCGCTTACTCTCACCACTCTCTTCTCCCCAACATTCTCTCTTCTTTTCCGAAAACATCTACAAATCTTCAGCTTCGTCTCCACATGATAGTCATCAGACATCCTTCCAGCTGCTCTCTCAGCATATTAACATTCAAAAATCTCTCTTTTACATGCCTATCAAGTAACGCATAATCCAACAATGCTCTCTGGCCATCTCTCCTACTCACATAAGTATACTTATGTATATCTCTTTTTTTTAAACCAGGTATTCCCAATCACCAGTCCTTTTTCAATACACAAATCTACAAGCTCTTCACATTTCCATTAACATCACTGAACACACCATGTACACCAATTATGCCCTCAACTGCCATAATAATCACCTTTGCATTCAAATCACCCATCACCATGACCCAGTGTCGTGCATCAAAGCTGCTAACACACTCACTCAGCAGCTCCCAAAACACTTGCATCTCATGATTTTTCTTCTCTTAACCAGGTGCATTGGCACCAATAATCACCCAACTCTCTCCATCCACTTTCCGTTTTATCCATATCAATCTAGAGTGTATTTTCTTACACCCTATCACATACTCCCACCACTTCTGTTTCAGGAGTAATGCTACTCCTTCCTTTGCTCTTGCCCTCTCACCAACCACTGACTTTACTCCCAAGACATTCTCAAACCACTCTTCCCCTTTACCCTTGAGCTTCGTTTCACTAAGAATCAAAACATCCAGGTTGCTATCCTCAAACATGCTATAGATACGGTTGTGTGGAGGAGGGTAGATGTGTTGGGAATGAAATGTTTATGGACAATATGGGGTGTGAGGCGGTTTAATCGAGTAAGTAATGAAAGGGCAAGGGAGACGTGTGCAAATGAAAAGAGTGTGGTCGAGAGAGCAGAGGAGGGTGTGTTGATATGGTTTGGACACATGGAGAGAATGAGTGAGGAAAGATGACAAAGAGGATATATGTGTCAGAGGTAGGGGGAAGGAGAAGTGGGAGGCCAAATTGGAGGTGGAGGGATGGAGTGAAAAAGATTTTGAGCGATTGGGGCCTGAACATACAGAAGGGTGAAAGGTGTGCAAGGAATAGAGTGAATTGGAACGATGTGGTATACCGGGGTCGGCATGCTGTCAATGGATTGACCCAGGGCATGTGAAGCGTCTGGGGTAAACCATGGGAAGTTTTGTGTTGCCTGGATTTGGAAAGGGAGCTGTGGTTTCGGTGCATTATGCATGACAGCTAGAGACTGAGTGTGAGCGAATGTGGCCTTTGTTGTTTTTTCCAAGCGCTACCTCGCGCACATGCGGGGGGGGAGGGGGTTGCCATTTCATGTGTGGCGGGGTGGCGTCGGGAATGAATAAGGGCAGACTATGAATTATGTACACATGTATATATGTGTATGTCTGTGTGTGTATATATATGTATACATATGTGCGTGTGTGAACGTGTATGTATATACATGTGTATGTGGGTGGGTTGGGCCATTCTTTCGTCTGTTTCCTGTGCTACCTCGCTAACGCGGGAGACAGCAACAAAGTATAATAAATGAATATAAATATATCCTTTTTACGTATTCACTATTTCCTGCGTTAGCGAGGTAGCATGAGTAACAGAGGACTGAGCCTTAGATCGAATATCCTCACTTGGCCCCCTTCTCTGTTCCTGCTTTTGGAAAATTAAAAACGGGAGGGTAGGATTTCCAGCCCACCCGTTCCCTCCCGTTTTAGTCGCCTTCTAAGACACGCAGGGAATACGTGGGAAGTATTCTTTCTCCCCTATCTCCTATATATACCCTATCCTGAACCGGGTCCCCATTTTATCGACCAACCCCTTGGGGTGGATGAACAGCTGGGTTGACTGTGGACCGATTGACGTAACCAGGATTAGAACCTATGCGCTCGACCCTGGGCGGCCCGTGAATGCGTCACGGTTGGGAACAATCACCGCTACACCACAGAGGATCATATCTTCACTGTTGTTAATACAAATAAACATGGGATCACAGTTCGCCTCACTGATGCACCGCGCTAGACGTTGAAAAATGACTCCCTCAGATAACCATCATGTTTTGGCCGATTTCTACAAACAGTTATATATGTAGGATGAGAGATCATACCCGTAAACATCGAAATGTGAAACGGTAAAAGTGCGGTCCGCAGTGTTGACGTATTTCCAGATGGAGTAAGATGAGGGTGGATGAGCTCACGGATGGACAGACACGTGGGACCTCATATGTTGCCTGGGGTTTCTCCGAAGCGCAGCATCTCTTCCATCCTGACTGGGTTCTCTCCCCAGTTCTCGGTTCCTTATCATCACAAGGAATGTCTCCACCAGTACCACAGACAGATAACTTCTCTCACTTCAGCTCTGTGTAATCCTTGACCACCTTCCATGACTTCAGCTCCGTAACAGTTTCCAGGTTTCTCCCGTAGTTCCTGACCTCCACCGTCAGCAAGCTCCCTCCCTCCAGAGCTCCTGCACCTGAACTTTGCTGAGCATTCTTCAGAGCTTCCCAGTCACTCTCCCGACCTCCCCAATCACTCTCCAGAGCTCCCCAGGATTAGGGAAGAGTGAAAAGTGAGGTGAAAAATAGAATTTCCGAGACCATTTTCCCCAGGGGCATAGAAATTCAACGAAAGCTTTGATAATCTATATATTATTCGGTGAAATGGTAGATCATGCTAAAAGCACTATTTGCTATTTCTTCTCAACCTCAAAAATTTGGGTAACGTACGGCCGAAAATTTCTGTATCCCACCACGAGAAGGTGGCTGTAAATCATGGTTCAACCTCTCCATGGAAACCATACTGCCTTATTAGATCTTGAGTTAGGTCATTAATACGTATGATTTAGCGTTGGACTGAGGCAGGATGTCTTTGATGTTGAACATGTGTGAAAGCATCCATCTCGTGTCTCATGCCCACACACCGCAGCGGAAGCTTTAGTAGCAATGCACACTCCTCGTTATGTCGCATAAATGTGGCGAAGAAATCATATCAGACCCTAACTTTGCTGCAGTAACTTCTTGATTTACTAACTGCAGCAATTCCTCATAAGTGGTCTGCTGGGTTGGAAGAGGCTCCCGCCTCCCTCCCACATTTTTGCCAGTCAGCGATGAAACAGTAGTAGCCAGGTGCACGGACAGTCACTGAAGCCTGGGAAACGTAGACGATATAGTGTCTGGATGAACTTAACAGTCATCCCTCAGTACTGCAGGATCAGTAACTGATTTCAAGGCCACTGAATGGCAAGTCGAATTTTGAATTATCTGTCAACATATCTTTTTTCTTTTTGCACCGCAAGTATATAAAAGATGTCCTTGTATGCAAAAACAACTTGGAGCATGTCCTATGCAAACATAACCAGTAAATGAAAGGATTCTGAGGGATTTTCGGCTCAGGGATGTAAGTGCAGGATTCTATTTGTAGTTGTTAGCTACGGTGAGTGGTCTAAAGCACCTGGTTGGTGTCTTTCCATATCTGCTTGATAATTGCCAGATAACACAGCTTTATAGAAGATTCCACAATTACTGTTGATTAATGGCTACTGTATAACTCAGTATATTCTACGCTACTGTACGTGGTAGATCAGCTGTAAGTGGATCGAATCTTACCTTACCATTTTGCTCTCGTGTGTCGTCCATTCCTTTCCCAATTTCACCCGTGGAAGCATCTGGTCCACGTGTGCAGCCAGTTGAGATGGTTGGAGAGATGGGCAAGAGGAAGTTCATTCATGTGCAACATACGCACCAGTTATTGTAAAGGCCGTCTGAAATGTGTTTTAGAAGATTAACCAGACCAACTCTAGTCCTGTCTATCGTTACTGTGCCTTACCAGCTAACAGTGATGAATGTGTCTATTGTAACCAACTTTATTCTAGAGATGAGATCATGGAATTAACTAGCAGTGTAATAGCTTGGCAAGGGTATATCGACTGTGGTTCTTTGAGATCATTCCTCGATTCGTGTCTTACTCTAACTCTTGTCTTATCCTTTAGGTCATCAGAGCACACTTCCGTGCACTGTAATGACATAGACTTGCCCCTGTATCCTCTGTGCCCTTCTCCCTCGTCCAAACTTGTGTCCTTCTCCGTCGTCCAAACTTGTGTCTGTGTGGGAGTTGTCTCCGCTGAGATCTCTGCCAAGATCTTGCATTCCAACACAAGTGACGGCGGCTGCAGAGCGATCTGTAGCATGTTACCGGTCACTGATCATAGCCAACACAGGCGTGGAGGGTTATCACCTGAAGCCACAGAGTGGGAGTTCACTTGATCCAGTCAACAGGTGAGTTTGCAGTGATCTCACATTCAGAATCGTCAAAGTTGACACTTTTCCCTTACTGTAATGCTTCTGATGTAGGGAGTACCTGTGTTTGCTTCATGTTTGCACATCCTATTCTGACTGGTTGATTTATGTCCATAATGTTTTTGTTGATACTGCATCAACTCCTCGAATATCTAGTTTCCTTGTAGATCAGGAATTCCCTCTCGGGAGTATGAACTCGACAGGTTTGCATTACATTTGAAAAATGCTGAAATACATTTGCAAGCACCAGTGTAAAACAGTTCTCGCTTCCTTGAAAAAATTGTGGTATTTAGCATCAAAACTAAACTTATCCTGAGACTTCTACTTCGGAAGCAACTTTCTCAGCAGTTTCACCAACTTTTAGCTCAGCATTTTTTTGTTAGTAGCCTCAGTGCTGGTCATAGCTTCTGTTAGTCCGAAATAACATTTGCTCTCATTAGCAGAACGTTGGTTTTCAATAGCTTTTCAGTGAACTTTGATACCTTTGAGAACAACGACGAGTGTATCTTCCGAGCTTGCTTTGTAGAACACCATGACCGATGCTTTAAGACAAAAACATCACAACAACGAAGCGCCAGTACGTCTCCCATTCACGTCTTGCGCACAACATACCTGACTCTAATTGTGCAATGTTGCTACTGGCTCATAAGAAGTTTACCAACTAGTAAATTCTCTGCAGGATAGGTTATATATTAGGACATTTGTTCCTAAGCAAGAAAACTGCCAACAAGTCCGTTTTTACTAATACATACCACTGTTAGACGGGGTGAATGTCGAGACTCTAATTCTTAGGCATAAGTATGGAAAGTTTCGGTCAAACCGAATAATATCTTACACCGTTTTCGCAGTCATCACAAACAACTATTATGCTCGTGGAGATCTTGAGATGAGGAGTTTATGGCGCTGCACCCCGTCCCCATGCCGAACATTTCTGGTCTCTCTCCACAGCTTCAGCTTTCTAATGTATCCTGTATCCATCCACAACTCCTGCTCTGCAGCACTGCTCACCTATCACCGCAGACCTTGCTCCTCAACTTGCCTGGACTTTCACTAAAGCTCCCGATTTTTAGCATACCAGGTTGCCCGCCACGGCACCTGAACCTTACCCTCCCGTAGCTGCCTCCAGAGACCCTGGTCACTACGGGGTATGAGCTCCTCCTGAGTTGACGCTGATCCCTAACGTCCCTGAGCAATCTCCACCTCACCTGGGCTTCAGCTCCTGCTCTTTATCTCTCTCGATGTCCCTCCACAACTTCTACATGCTAGCATGTCCTTGAACCTCCTCCACAGCCCATGGTCAGTAACATCTATAACTTCACACCGCATATTATCAATATCAGTCCTAGGTTATCCTCACAGCAGCTCCTCTCTCTCTCTCTCTCTCTCTCTCTCTCTCGCTCTCGCTCTCGCTCTCTCTCTCTCTCTCTCTCTCTCTCTCTCTCTCTCTCTCTCTCTCTCTCTCTCTCTCTCTCTCTCTCTCTCTCTCTCTGTCTCTTCTCAACCACTGATATCACACTGGGAATAAGATGGAATGATTGTATAATCCTTTCACATTAGTATCAATTCAGACGTTGTAAGTCTCGAGGCTGAAGCTTCAAGCTTATCCTTATTATTGTCTTTTCATTGGAGAAAATAAATTTTCAATTTCTGGGTGGGGCACAATGGCTAGACTAAGAAGCTGGTCTTATTTGCTTGTACGACAAGTAAATTTCGCGATAGATGGATATAGTTATGTGGAAGTGGTGGGGGAGTACATATGCAACTCATGTGTTTTTTCCTCATTTTCTGTCAGTTCTGTTAGTTCTCCCTTTTAATAATAATCTTACTCTGCTTCCCATATTGCTTAAATCCTTTAATGTAAATGTTGCTTCAACAATAAGAATACTGTAAAGAATATATTAGTCAGGAACTCACCAAAATGTTCCGCTGCATGCATCAATAAAGTACCATGTAGAAATTGTGACAAGTTTTATGTTGGGCAGACTTGTAAGGATCTTTCAATTAGACTTAAGCAACATTAGTATAAGAACAGGACGAGAATCAAATGCCTTGTTTAATTACGTTAATAATTATGATCATTGTATCGACTGGAGTAATGCCATCTCAGTTATTAACTCCAACTCCAGTACCACGAGAAATATCATGGAATCCTCTATCATTAGATATACAAAGACTTATAACCTTAACATTAGTGAAAGTGTATACAAATTGGATAGCTTTATTGTTGGTGAAATTTGTAAACAATTCCCCTTCTGGTCCACATGATACGTTTATGATACGCTTGTTATCTGTCTTGGAGAGTCACTTGTTTACTAAATGGCGTCCTAGCTACTGCTCTTCGTTGTATATCAAACCCCCCCCCCCACCCCCACCCCCCAGCGAGATAGCGTTAGATGTCATGTGTAATATCATGTATAATGCACCAAAACCACAGCTAACTTTCCACATCCAGGCCCCACAAAACTTTCCATAGTTTCTCCAAGACGCTTTATATTCCCTGGATCAATCCATTGACAGCACGTCGACCCCAGTATACCCCATTATTCCAATTCACTCTATTCCTTGCACGCCTCTCACCCTCCTGTATGTTCAGGCCCCGATCACTCAAAATCTTTTTCACTCCATCCTTTCACCTCCAATTTGGTCTTCCACTTCTCCTCGTTCCCTCCACCTCTGACATATATATCCTCTTTGTCTATCTTTCCTCACTCACTCTCTCCATGTGACTAAACCATTTCAATACACCCTCTTCTACTCTCTCAACCACACTCTTTTTGTCATCACACCTCTCTCTTACCCTTTCAGTATTCACTCGATCAAACCACCTCATACCACATACTGTCCTCAAACATCTCATTTCCAACATATCCACCTTCCTCCGCACAACCCTATCTA
Source organism: Panulirus ornatus (assembly GCF_036320965.1). Classification (NCBI taxonomy): domain Eukaryota; kingdom Metazoa; phylum Arthropoda; class Malacostraca; order Decapoda; family Palinuridae; genus Panulirus; species Panulirus ornatus. The sequence goes on along the minus strand of NC_092243.1, from coordinate 36,772,730 downwards.
TAGCCGATGCCTCGCAACCATATAACATTGTTTGAACCACTATTCCTTCAAACATACCCATTTTTGCTCTCCAAGATAACCTTCTCGCCCACCATACATTCTTCAACGCTCCCAAAACCCTCGCCCCCTCCCCCACCCTGTGACTCACCCACGCTTCCATGGTTCCATCCGCTGCTAAATCCACTCCTAGATATCTAAAACACTTCACTTCCTCCAGTTTTTCTCCATTCAAACTAGCCTCCCAATTGACTTTTCCTTTAACCCTTCTGAACCTAATAACCTTGCTCTTATTCATATTCACTTTCAGGTTTCTTCTTTCACACACTTTGCAAAACTAAGTCACCAGCTTCTGCAGTTGTTCACCCGAATCAACCACCAGCGCTGTATCATCACCGAACAACTGACTCACTTCCCAAGCTCTCTCATCCTAACAGACTGCATACTTGCCCCTCTCTTCAAAACTCTTGCATTCACCTCCCTAACAACCCCATCCATAAACAAATTTAACAACCATGGAGACATCACGCACCCTTGCCGCAAACCAACATTCACTGGGAACCAATCACTCTCCTCGCTTTCTACTTACATACTTCCTACATATATACTTCCTACTTATATACTTCCTGCATATGCCTAGCATCCTCGATAAAAACTTTTCACTGCTTCAAACACCTTACCTCCCACACAACACACTCTTAATACCTTCCACAAAGCATCTCTATCAACTCTGTCATATGCCTTCTCCAGATCCATAAATGCTACATACAAATCAATACATACAAAGCAGACACCTGATCCGCACATCCTCCACGATTCCTGAAACCACAATGCTCTTCCCCAATCTGATGCTCTGTAACTGCCTTCACCCTCTCAAACAAAACCCTTCTGTATAATTTCCCAGGAATACTTAACAAACTTATACCTCTGTAATTTGAACACTAACCTTTATCCCCTTTGACTTCATGCAACGGCACTATGCATTCATTCCGCCAATCCTCAGGCACTTCACCATGAACCATAGGTGTTCGTCACATCCCTGGGCTTCCCACACTACTCATCCCTCCTTATATCCCAGTAGCCATAGATTCTTCTCACATTTCATCCCTTCTAACATTTCTGGGCTCCCCCTACGGTTCCTGGTCTCTAACAATCCCAGGTTCTCTCCACAACTACTGCTTCCTAATAATACTAGTTCCTGATGTGACATTCCAGAATAATTTCCACTGATCCCTCTATCTGATAGTCCTGGGAATCACACACACAGTCCCTGCTTTCTCCTGAGCTCTTTCCACACCTCATGTGCGCTATTTTCTCTTACATTATCTTACCACAACACATGTTTCAAAATCACTTCATGCGCTCATGATTTTTATTTTTTTCCGACTTTTCATGTCCTTTCCCATCTTTTTGTTCTTTTTTTTTTTAAGGAGTTTTGCAGATTTCTGATTCTGTCCAACAGATTAACGTTGCAGGACAAAAACGGACGAATCAGTGGAAAGCCTCGATAATCTAAACGCCCGTCTTAACTGTGTCCAACATTGGTTCACTGTTGACCGGTTTAGCTGCACAGCGTTAAGACTACGGGCTCCGTGAAGGCTGGTCTTAATCAGGGAGTTGGGGTTACAGGGATGACCAGTAGTGAGGTGGTGTTGTCCAGCAAGGCCTAACGTGGATACCAAGGGCAGAGGAAGAGAGAGAGAGAGAGAGAGAGAGAGAGAGAGAGAGAGAGAGAGAGAGAGAGAGAGAGAGAGAGAGAGAGAAAATGATATTTCATTAGCTAATTGTACAGAGCTTATTATACCCAAAGAGCCGCATGGAAAATTGAAATTGAAAACTTCCCACAGTAATCTGTAGTGCTTAAGATGAGCTTCAAAGACAGTCATCTTTTGTTTCGTACTGATAATGTTTATGCTTCATTTAGCGCGTGAGTGGTTGAAATTTATCCATTTAACAGTCATTCTAAGTGTTGGCGCATACCAGTTAGTATGTTGCTATCCTTTGAAACCAACAATGACTGAACGTTCACCAGTATACTTCATATACCATATTGTTCAAAGGGAGAGCAATTCTGCTGCTAAGATATACCTCATCTTTTTGCGCTCTTTTTAATAGCATTTTTCTACAATACTAACGTAGTTGTTCATGCTGAATGTTGAGTAGAATTTGTCAAAATCGCAGTTGACATTATCAGCCCCAAACAGAGTTGATTGCTTAACTTTTGTAATCACTACAGACCTCGTTGCTTTACTAACGTTTCCCGTCACTATGGTTGACATCATTAGATATCACTCTTTTGATGACATTTAACTCAATTGCCTCGTCAGATATACTCTTGATGAGGCAGTCATTCTGACCCGAACTGTCTATCAGGTTTATACCAGTCATATGTAAATACATTTACCGTTCATTTTTTTCTTTTATCTTTCTGTGTTCAGGGATCCGCATATCAGCTTTCCATTTCATGAGTGTTTCCTGCTGAACCAACGTCCCCTCCTGTACTCTCTTGTCTCGGGACATTCCCAGTACTTTCCCATCTTCACGTGGGCAAGGCGCATGGACCAGATAATGTACCTCCTTGAGTCCTAACACAATGTGCCTCTGAGCTAGCCTGACTTTTATTTCCCCTTCTCTAAAATACAAAAACATTTTCGTTCTTCCTGGAAGCACGCCTAGGTGCAGCCCATCCCAAGGAAGGGAGACTGTTCTGACCCTCCCAGGTATCGCTCTACTGTTCCCTCTTCTGCTCTCTTTCCAGTCTTCGAACCTCGCCATACGTCCCACTCTCACAAGTTCGTGAAGGTCCCATTACCTGATTCTTCACCACGACATTAGGTCTACTGGTGGACGTCTTTCCTGTGTACCTTGCCTTTGACCTTCCTCATTCAGGGATATAGATGAATCTCTTACTGTAGCCCTTGACTTTCTCAAAGCATGTGTCAGGATATGGTATAAGTGTTTGCTTTCTATAGTTACTTACATAGGCTTTTCTGCTTCTCTCAGTTCTCCGATGCATCCTTTCCTGTTTAGCTGGTTCACTGGGGTAGTCGTTGATGGAGCAACTCTTATCTTATTAACAGTGGCGTTCCTCTGGACTCTGTCTTATCGCATACTTTCTTTCTTTTCTTCATAAATGTTCTTTTTCTTCATCCTTTAACCATGGTGTCACAGTGACACTCATGATTCCATCCTATGTATTGCAACTGGCCTTCTCTCCTCTCTTCCCCTCACTCTAGTGCTCGTTCTTTTTCTCTCACTGAACATATTTTCTCTCTTAATTTGGACCTGTGCAGCATCATGGAATGGGAGAGCAAGAAGATGATTTAACTTGGTGATATAAATAAACAATTTCTACCTATATCTCCTTCTGAAAGTTATTTCTTCAAATCACCAGAAGTCAGCTTTGAAATATCATAAACGGGTTGGGCATAGCCATATCCTCAATTCTCTCCAGGATACCTCACTTAACATTACAAAATACTTTTCTCAAAACTTTGGGGTGTTGAATGTGATGTGCTCATTATTCTTGTGAGCATCTGTAATGAGCATATTTACTCTTGTGTAAAGTGTTGCTCTTCCTCCACGTCTTTATTAGCCAGACTGGAATCCTTCCATATCATTGATTCTCATGGTACTACCTCTCTTCAACCATTCCTCTCTGTTTGCCTTAATGTTGCTACCCTCTCCCTGTTCTACAGGTATTTATTTGGCTACTGCATTCATGAACTAACTGCCTTTGTCCTTACCATCCTTGGCAAGTGTTTGGTAGCTGCTTTCCATGTTTTCTATGTGAATACCGGCAACACGATTTTTGACCGTCGTGATATCATTTAGTTTTTTCCTTTCGAACAGCGAAGGTATGGCATTATCTTCCCTCTTTCCTTTGTTCTTCTTTCTATAGATATTTTACCTTTAAGGGTCCGGTCTACAAAGATACAGGAGACCTGACTGATCGTTTAATTCTCTTCCTTAACATCCGAGATATTCAAGAATGGGTCATGTTTTACCAGTCATGTCTGTCTGACGCTCCTATCCACTCCATCCACCGCCACACCATCTCATGCAGTCCACACCTCTGACCTGTCTGACTATCCAGCTTGCTCCACCAACCTGTCTCATAATCATCTGCACTTCTCATCCTTGAGTTACCGCACAATCTTCGCTGCACATCCATTCCACACATTAAGCTGTCTATCCCACCATTATGAGTTCTGTATCCACCACGTAGAGTGTGTAAGATGACAAGCAGGAGAGTGTCCATAGCAGTATAGGAACACTGATAATGTAGGTGAGTGTGGTTTGCACAGGTCAGGACTACCACTACTTACAACTGTACAAGTTATAGCCGTAAACACGAACTGACGGTATGGAATTTCGACGTTGATACTGACGCTGTCATTGACTTGTTGATGTGCACGTTATTTTCCTCACTGATATTTGGGTTGAAATGACGATTGTGTCCGTTCTGACGATGTCACCTCCGGATGACAACATAATGAAGGTAAGTTGATGTATTACTCTCATGGTAGGCTTAGTTAGCCTTGTAAACTGAGGCCTGTAACATATATAGTATTCCATCATCTGTTAAAAATCCACATAGAGTAATGTACTCTCATACTGGCAAGTATTCACTGGTGACCTTTGCTGGAAATACGAGCTGGTGGGTCGATTTACCCAGCCAAGGATGACATGTCTTTGCTGGAAAGTTTTCAGTAACTGGGATATAGTTAGGTGTCCACACGCACACACACACACACACACACACACACACACACACACACACACACACACACACACACGCACACACACACACACACACACACACACACTGGTGCTGGTACAGAGAAGACTTCAGTGCACTTCATGCTAATATTCAAGATTTTAGAGGATCTTCAGTACGGCAAGTCTATTCTGTACAAGTAAGGCCGAACGAACAGAGGTAGACAGTGAATTAAAGGAAGTTGTGGAAAGGGTGACATGTATTGTTAGAGGTGGGGTAATCAAGGAAAATTGTGGCTTGGCTGATGGAAGGTTTATGAAAGTGCAGAGCATACAGGACCAGCGCTTGTTTGCCAAAAGGGAGAATTTTTGCAGAAAGTTAGAGGCGCAGAGGTTAACGATAAAGATTTAGCTAAAGAGCTACGATTGGTGAAGTTATATGATAGAAGTTCAATCTCTTCATAGAACTCACTCTAGGCGCCAACATTAAAGAGATTAGTAAAGCAGGAGGTCGATAGACGCAAATTACTGATATTTTTGGCTTACAGGATCATACACCAGATACAGAATGAAGGGGAAAGAAAGAAGAAATATTGGCTGAACGACTACTTGAAACTTTAGAATTGTCAGATGCAATTTCGATGATAAATGAAAAGAGAATAATCAGTCGCTATAATCAAGACACGAAGGAATGGCCAATTATGGTTAAGTCTGACTTACAGCCATTCAGCCAAGAGGTAATTAGTAGGCAAAGAAACTTTAGATATAAGGTGGCTTTCACTGGCGTATTCATCTGATGTGATGCATCAAAGGAAGAGAGGAAGAAAACAAAGTATACGGTAGGAGGCAAAAGATTGGAGACACCAAGCAAAGCAAGAGAAGGGAACAGCCCCAGAAGCTCCATAGGGAGGGCAGGGATGCTAGAAGATGGTAACGTCAGTCAGACTGAAAGTAATGTATGTTGATGGATCAGTAGTTAATGGGAAAGAGCTGGCATTCAAGGGTCGTATAAGGGAAAGTACTCTTGACGTTGTTGGAGCCGTGGAAACAAAGCTTACTGAAAAAAGATAAGATCTTACCTGCCCTGCCCAGAGGGGAACATGACAGTGAGAGGGAAAGAGAAGGCAAAGGAAGGGAGGACTGGCTATCTTGAAAAAAAAAAATAGCCTTAAGTTTCAAGAAATAGTGGAGGAAGTGCAAAGTGGCGTTGTTATTGTATACTCCTCCAATGAATTTTGATGATCCAAAACAAGTATACAACGGTATCAGTGAAGGAACAAATATGATGGTACGTGAAGCTGTAAGACAATCACTTTATAGACATGGTGAAGTACTGATAATGGAAGATATCACTTATACAAGATGGACTTGGTAAATTTGCACTCTTAGAGTGGATATGTCAATATCTCCCATATCCGTATGTCAATGAGCATATCAAGAAGAAAGGGACTGAAACACCATCATTGTTAGATTTCATTTTCACACATACTACATGATTATTGCAGGTATTGTATACGATACACCCTTTGGAAAAAGCGATCATGTAATGCTCAAGGTTTACTTTGTGTAAATGAAGATGTTAAAGGATCAGAGGAAGAACAATACCTGAAGAGGAGATATGACCGTAGAAACTCCACAGAGTTCAACAAATTCTATGGTAACATGAATTAGGTAATTGAGTTCAGTATCCAGGAACCATTGCTTTGTGATACGAGGTTCTGTGAAATGTACAGTGAAGGGATAGGAATGCATGTATGTTTAGCCTCAAATATAGAGGAAATGGCAGGAAAAATGTAACATTGGTTCAATAAAACATGCCAAAAAGCAATGGAGCTTCGATATGAGCGATGAGGGAGATATAAGAGGTAGCACAGCCAGCCAGCTTTTGCAAGGTGTAAGAGAGCAAAGAACGAGTATAGCAGGATAAGCAAGGGAGAACAAAGAAACTTTGAAAAAGAATATTGTGGGAAAGGCAAGAAAAAATCCGAAACTTCTCCATAAATTCATCAGGAGTCAAGTAATTAGGCTGAGAGGTTCAGAGGTTCGAGTTGGTGAGGATGACGTAAGAATAAGTAAGGAACTGAATGACAAGTTAAAAAGTAATTAACAATGGAAGGCACTGCAGCCCTTACGATGGGGGTAGTATCTTTTTTCAAACATGAAAATATCTAGAAAACACGCTGTCACAATACTCAAAGGTCTTAACCCGTACAAGGCTCATGATCCTGATGAAATTTCACCTTATGTGTTTAATAAACGTCTTAAAACACTATTCATGACGTCACTGAAGAGAGGCACAGTCCCGAGGGAATATAACAGGGCAGACGTCTTACCTGTATATGAAAAAAGAGACCGGGAAGAGGCACTGAACAACAGACCAGTCCCACTGACTAGTGCGGTCTCGAAGGCTCCAGGAAAGATACTTACAAAGAAAATGGATGACTTCCTACTCAGGGGGACTTTCCTAAGTGACAACACTGTTTTATGAAAGGAGATCACGTGTAACAAACTTTTTAGATATGTACGAAAGAGTGAGTTCTGTCTTGGGCAAAGGGGAGGCTTGGCGGATTGTTTGTATGTGGAATGTTAGAAAGCATCTGACATTGTGCCGCATGGGAGGCTGATTAATAGGCTGGATCGCCAGGCAAAAACAAAGGGGAAATTCCCTCAATGCATAGATTATCTTCGTGAAATGGAACAAAGGACACAGGTCAGAGAAGCTTTCTTCAAATGGTTCGAGGTGACCAGCGGAGTGCCACGGGTTCTGTGCTAAGCCCATTAATCTTCTTGATCTGAGTAAATAATTTGTCTGAAGGGTTGGACTCCTAACTGAATATGTTTACAGCCGATGCAAAACTCATGAGGGAAGTGAAAAGCGACAAGGATTACATCAGCTAACAAGTAAACCTAACCAGACTCCAGAATTGTTCTGACATTATGGTTGATAAAATTTAACACGAGCACATGTAAAGTAATGAAGATAGGACAGAGAAACAATGCCTCAACTTGCTTATGATCAAGCAGGAAATAAGATTCAGGATTCTGAATGTGAGAGGGATTTGGGAGTCGGCATTGTCCCTTGCCTGTCGCTAGAGTCCCATTGGGTAATAGGAGAATCGTTGAGACAAACTGTCTTTCGGCAAATACTGAATTAGCTTTCAAGTATATGGATGATGAATATTTAGCAAGCTGTTCATTTCCTACATAAGGACAAAACTACATTTTCCTTTTTTTAAGTTTGGTCACTTCATCTGAAGAAGCACAAATATCATATAAGTGAGGTCCAGAGGAAGGCAACAATGATAGCACCAGAATTAAGAGCGCTTCGTTACAGGGAACGGCTAGATGCCTGAGATTTACCCATTCTGGAAGAAAGAAGAGTGAGGGGCAATCCGAGAACAACGTGTAAGTTTTTGAAGTAGATTAATAACATGAACGGTGAATAGTTCCTCGAGAAATTTAGGGATAGAACAATCAGAGGACTTAGCATAAAATCAAACAAGAAACTTATATAAAGAAAATATATAGAAGTACTTTCACAGCATTAGAGTAATGGATGAATGGAACAGAATGACTGAGGTCATGGTTAATGCTGAGAACATGCATAAATCTAAGAAGTTTCAGTTGCATATTGTTCAAGAGATTGGGCCCCACGATTGTAAAGCTCCCTTCTTGTTTACTACAAACACCACAACACCACCCTCACAAGGAAGATGTTTGAGAGATGGGCATCCATATTAGACATTCTCCCTAACGCTAAACACCTTCACAAGCATTAAACTTAAAGAGATTACCTCTACTCCACCAAGATTCTTGTCCAAATTTACTGAGGAAGCTTTGTCAAGACGAGATGCGAATCGAGTGAGAGAAGAGATAGCAGAATTGAAGGATGTGGATGAATGGAGAACGTAAAGGTTTTAATCCCTCCACCATCCGTATGGGAGGAATTTAACCATTCCCTGTGGTGAACGTTGAAATCCCCGGGGTAGAGGATCTCGGCTTGAGCCGTGCACGAAAGAGTGAGCTGGAACGATGTGGTATACTGGGGTCAGTGCGCCGTCAGTGGACTGAATCAGGGCATGTGAAACGTCCGGGGTTGCCAGTGAGACCTGGATGTGGATATGGAGCTGTGGTTTCTGTGCATTTCATATAACAGCTCGTGTATGGATGTGAGCGGATGTGGTCTTTCCTTGTTTCCTCGCGCTACCTCGCTGACGCAGGGGGTGGCGGTGCTGTTCCCTGTACGGCAGGGTGGCGCCGGGGGTGGATGAAAGCGAGCAAAAATGATTATATACATTTGTATATATGTATATGTATTCCTATTCTTCCACGGGAAAATGAAGCACGATAAGTTCCTAAGTGCACTTTCGTGTAATGAAAGTGCGCTTGGGAACTCATCGTGTTTCATTTCCCCTTGGAGAAATAGGAATATACCTGATCACGTGCTCATTGTGATCTTTTCCACCATGTGTATGTATGTGTATGCTCACTTGAATATGTATATGTACATGTATGTGTGTACATGTTTATATATGTGCATGTGAGTGGATGAGTCTTTCTTTGTTTCCTGGCGCTGCCTCGCTAACGCGGGAAACGGCGATCAAGTATGAAAATATATTGCTCTAGTTCCTCCTCCTCTTGTAGTACTGGCACCATGATAGTGAGGAGGAGGTGGGTGAGGGTGGTGATAGTCTATGAGGAGATCAAGAGGAACTCACACCTACAACCTCAGGATACGTACGTTTCTTTCTGCTTCACTTGCGGGGCGAGTGATAGTGATTGCAAAGTATCAGCAACACGTCCTCGACACCAGAGCACTGGACTTAAGTGATCTTGACAGCCGGACCAATGGTGGGATAGCTGGGATGGGATGTGAATAGCTTTCTGACTAAGGCTCTACGAGGGTGGACCACTCTTCTTAAAAGCTCGGGGAGACGAATGAATGGCGTCTAAGCTCCATTAGGATTAGGTTGGGTACAAAGGGAGTTGAAGGTGGGGGCGCAGTGTACAGCTGGTGCACTGGAGGAGGTCTAATGGACGCTGGTGACATCCGTATCTCTTGCCTTAGTAGGCGTTTGTGAGGAATATTGAACATGGTGTCATCGCTAACGAATAAAGAAGCTTAAACGAACTCTCACAACCCTTAAGAACAACAGATATGATTTTTGTTATAAACAACCCAGAGCCAGTTTCTATGAAAGAGTCGTGTTGTTACCTAGGACCAAGCTGCGCCATTACCAGTAGCAGGGAAATGTCGATTCCCTATGAGTAGACTGTACTCCCAATGATGCAGCCTCGACAAAGGTAACATGTGGAGTCCGGTAACGCCATAATAAGAGATCAGTTGATTAAGGAAAAGAGAGTAGATGAAACTGCATTTGTGTCGATGTGAAAGATGAGAATACAATTATGTAACAGATGTTATCAGCAATAGAATACAGTTTAAGACCTTCTGCCAAAGCATGAAATATTACACAGGAACAGCCTGTACTGGAGTAACCCATCCAGATCCACAGCACTGCTCACGTGAACTGGACCTTGTCACAGCCTCCATGCTACTGAAAATCACATTTTTCGTGAGATTAGTATATCATCTCCAGCCATACCGCTAACGCATGCAGCAGTCACAGGGTAATGTGAGCGTATCAGTCCGCTAACCTTGACATCTTTCCTTTGTGAACGATTGGATGTAGTGACCGAGGGAGTTGCCCATCCGAGAGACGAAGTCGTAACCAGTGCCGAGATATCGCTATTTACCTAGAGGTACAGGGAGGTGGGTCTGCCTGACGAAATGGTTCTAAACCGTTATCAAAAACCATGGAACTAGGACACATGTTGACGCAAACTAATTTCAAGGATTCTAAATATAAACATTTTGTTTTCTAATCTGGAAAAAATATTTGCTCATATTTAGAGGTGTCATATACGTTATATATTAACGCATGTTGATTTACGGTAATATTGATAATGATCACACTTCAGGGGTTTGTACGTAATATCAAGATAGAGACGCACCTTGGTTATATGGGAGCTTTGGGAAGCTGAACCTGAGGAGCAACCAATTTTAACACAAAATATTTGTCCAAAAATCGTTCGAGTGCCATGTTCAGTCACTGTAGCAGCCGAGGAAACAGCCGGTGTTCGGTGCGGGAAACGATCGTAAAGTAGAGGAATGTTGGCCACCTGCCCACTGAAGACAAAGCGCTCTGTAACCTCTGAGTAACATCAAACACATGCCGGCAGCCTCGGCTAAAAGGGAACAATATCCAATCTCCTCGGCACGATAGGTTCGTAGGTCCTTCCAACACTGTGTCGTTTATTTTGTCTTAGTTTCTGCCTTACGCATCTTCATTCTATTCATCAGGTGATGATCGCCTTAACCGTCATTTTATCACGTTCCATTACAGCAAACTAAGCCTAACTATAGAGACAAGGGTTCACACAATAAAGCTCACCTCTCGTAAACATGGATCTCATGACCATCGGTATGATTAGCGACTTACCTGAAGTTAGGTAGACGGTGGCAGCGGTTAAGCCGTTCGGTTGGTAAAAATGAGAACAAATGGGAAATAAAGGGATCAAGGTTGAGGGATGGATGAGGGAATAGGGGAAAAGGAGGCTGAGATGGAAAGCATGAGAAACTGGAGAGGGGGACAAGTAGGAGGGAGTAATGTGAAGAGGAGGTTGAGGTTGAGAGAAGAGTCATTTGAGCACAGGATGGGATGAGGAAGGAGAGGGTCAGAGACAAAAGCTACCGATCAAAGTGGGAGGCGAACGAGGACGCAGGCAGAGAAAAAAAAGGAGGGGATTCATGTGCGAAGAAGAGATTAAAAAGAAACGAGTTGAAGAAGAGAATGGAATAGGAAGAAAGGCGAAGTGGGATGAAGGAATAGATGAGGAGAAGAAAGGATGTCGGGAGGAGGACAAGAGGTCGAGAGAGAACTATATGTTGAGGGAGAAGGATGTACGTAGGATGTGAGAGGCAGAGAGACAGAAAGTATCAGTAGCGCCAGTTGACTTTATTGGCCATCACACCATCACTAAGAACCATCGCTTTTGACAGCCAAAACATAAAGTCTTTCTCCAAGAATTTCAACAGAATATCCAACCATGATAAACAGGCAGATAAACATCGCTTCCCTCTTAGGCAAGGAGTTTCGTCTGCCGTTTGAACAGCCACTCGCAACATTTACCCTCACACTTTTACCAGAAGTGAAAACCGTCTCGGTGATCCCCTCCCTCAACCTGCCCCAGCAGGCACCGTGAATCGTTCCTCCGCCAAGAAAGGTTCCCCACCACTTTTATTTACCCATTTCGTTACAACACAAGAATCACTTTCCAGATTCTCTTCCAAACGAAGAATGCTGACCTAGTGAAAAGAAGCTAAAATAAAATAAATCCGATTGATACTCTTTTTTCCTCGAGCGCATAACTTATTTACTTATGTTACCCATGTAAAAGATTATCACGCTTTCTGCCAAATATGAGGAGAAATATCTACCTTTGTCTTACATTCAACATTCCATTTCATGCATTACCTTGTTCTATGGGTATATATATATATATATATATATATATATATATATATATATATATATATATATATATATATATCCTTGGGGATAGGGGAGAAAGAATACTTCCCACGCATTCCCCGCGTGTCGTAGAAGGCGAGTAAAGGGGACAGGAGCGGGGGGGGGGGGGGGCTAGAAACCCTCCCTTCCTTGTATTTTAAATCTCTAAAAGGGGAAGCAGAAGAAGGAGTCACGCGGGGATGTCTAAATGTGTGTGGATGTAACCAAGATGAGAAAAAAGGAGAGATAGGTAGTATATTTGAGGAAAAGAACCTGGATGTTTTGGCTCTGAGTGAAAGGAAGCTCAAGGGTAAAGGGGAAGAGTGGTCTGGGAATGTCTTAGGAGTAAACTCAGGGGTTGGTGACAGAGGCAGAAGGTCAAGAGAAAGGTGCAAGAGGTGAAAAAGAGGGCAAATGAGAGTTGGGGTAGGAGAGTATCATTAAATTTTAGGGAGAATAAAAAGATGTTATAGGAGGTAGATAAGTGCGTAAGACAAGGAGGTAATAACAAGTAGCTATTGGTGAATGTGCTAGATGATAGATTGGCAGATATAAGGTGTTTTGGTCGAGGTGGTGTGCGAAGTGAGAGGGTCAGGGAGAATGATTTGGTTAACAGAGAAGAGGTGGTGAAAGCTTTGCGGAAGATGAAAGCCGGTAAGGCGGCCGGTTTGGATGTTATTGCAGTGGAATTTATTGAAAATGGGGGTGACTGTGTTGTTGACTGGTTGGTAAGGATATTTAATGTATGTATGGCTCTGTGGAAGGTATTAAGAATATATGGTGTGGGAGGCAAGTTGTTAGAAGCAGTGAAAAGTTTTTATCGAGGATGTAAGGCATGTGTACGTGTAGGAAGAGAGGAAAGTGATTGGTTCTCAGTGAATGTAGGTTTGCGGCAGGGGTGTGTGATGTCTCCATGGTTGTTTAATTTGTTTATGGATGGGGTTGTTAGGGAGGTGAATGCAAGAGTTTTGGAAAGAGGGGCAAGTATGAAGTCTGTTGGGGATGAGAGAGCTTGGGAAGTGAGTCAGTTGTTGTTCTCTGATGATACAGCGCTGGTGGCTGATTCATGTGAGAAACTGCAGAAGCTGGTGACTGAGTTTGGTAAAGTGTGTGAAAGAAGAAAGTTAAGAGTAAATGTGAATAAGAGCAAGGTTATTAGGTACAGTAGGGTTGAGGGTCAAGTCAATTGGGAGGTGAGTTTGAATGGTGAAAAACTGGAGGAAGTGAAGTGTTTTAGATATCTGGGAGTGGATCTGGCAGCGGATGGAACCATGGAAGCGGAAGTGGATCATAGGGTGGGGGAGGGGGCGAAAATTCTGGGAGCCTTGAAGAATGTGTGGAAGTCGAGAACATAATCTCGGAAAGCAAAAATGGGTATGTTTGAAGGAATAGTGGTCCCAACAATGTTGTATGGTTGCGAGGCGTGGGCTATGGACAGAGTTGTGCGCAGGAGGATGGATGTGCTGGAAATGAGATGTTTGAGGACAATGTGTGGTGTGAGGTGGTTTGATCGAGTAAGTAACGTAAGGGTAAGAGAGATGTGTGGAAATAAAAAGAGCGTGGTTGAGAGAGCAAAAGAGGGTGTTTTGAAATGGTTTGGGCACATGGAGAGAATGAGTGAGGAAAGATTGACCAAGAGGATATATGTGTCGGAGGTGGAGGGAACGAGGAGAAGAGGGAGACCAAATTGGAGGTGGAAGGATGGAGTGAAAAAGATTTTGTGTGATCGGGGCCTGAACATGCAGGAGGGTGAAAGGAGGGCAAGGAATAGAGTGAATTGGAGCGATGTGGTATACCGGGGTTGACGTGCTGTCAGTGGATTGAATCAAGGCATGTGAAGTGTCTGGGGTAAACCATGGAAAGCTGTGTAGGTACGTATATTTGCGTGTGTGGACGTATGTATATACATGTGTATGGGGGTGGGTTGGGCCATTTCTTTCGTCTGTTTCCTTGCGCTACCTCGCAAACGCGGGAGACAGCGACAAAGCAAAAAAAAAAAAAAAAAATGGCTCATGTTGAAGTGCCTGCGGATTGGCGGAATGCATGCATAGTACCATTGTACAAAGGCAAAAGGGATAAAGGTGAGCGTTCAAATCACAGAGGTATACGTTTGTTGAGTATTCCTTGGGAATTATATGGGAGGGTATTGATTGAGAGGGTGAAGGTGTGTACAGAGCATCAGATTGGGGAAGAGCAGTGTGGTGTTAGAAGTCTTAGACGTTGTGTGGATCAGGTGTTTGTTTTGAAGAACGTATGTGAGAAATACTTAGAAAAACAAATGAACTTGTATGTAGCATTTTTGGATATGGGGAAGGCATATGAGAGTTGATGCAGATGCTCTGTGGAAAGTAAAAGAATAAATGGTGTGGGAGGCAAGTTGCTAGATGCAGTGAAAAGTTTTTATCGAGGATGTGTAGGGCCTGTGTACAAGTAGGAAGAGAGGAAAGTGATTGGTTCTCAGTGAATGTCGGTTTCCGTCAGGGGTGCGTGATGTCTCCATGGTTGTTTAATTTGTTTATGGATGGGGTTGTTAGGGAGGTGAATGCAAGAGTTTTGGAGAGAGGGGCAAGTATGCAGTCTGTTGTAGATGAGAGGGCTTGGGAAGTGAGTCAGCTGTTGTTCGCCGATGATACATCGCTGGTGGCTGATTCGGGTGAGAAACTGCAGAAGCTGGTGACTGAGTTTGGTAAAGTATGTGAAATGTAAAGGTATGTATGTGTGCTTATGTGGGCGTGTATGTATATACATGTGTATGTGTGTGGGTTGGGCCATTCTTTCGTCTGTATCCTTGCGCTGCCTCGCTAACGCGGGAGACAGCGACAAAGTATAATAAGATAATGAATCAATGTCTCAGAATTCAGTATCCATAAATTCTGGGCTGACCACCCGTAATACCCAAAGATATATGGAAGTAAATAGTGAGCGTTTAACTCTGACACTATGACCTGAACGAAGCTGAACCTGAGCCAAGTTATTTGTTGGATTCCCAGGTATGATGTATCTGAAACCATATCTCTCTCAGTGAATTATGGTCCAATCAGCTTAACACCTGTAGTTGGTAAACGTTTGGAAGCCGACAGTAGGGATAATAGTGTCAGCCATTTAGAATACCACAGGTTAATGAATGATTATCTACATGGTTTTCGACGAAATCGTTCATGTCTGACAAATCTTTATTTCCTATAATATAATCAACTTGTAATATAATATATCATGTAATATAATATAATCAATATGTATGATGAAAGTAAAGCAGTTCATCTATTTAGATTTTCCGAGAGCATCCAGTAAAGTTTGGCATCAAAGGTTGCTATATAAAGTCACGTGGTATAAATGAGGTTGTACTTCAGTGGCTAGGAAATTTGTTAGCTGGCCGTAGACATAGAGTTATGGTTAATAACGAGGCCGCAAAATGGTTAAACGTAACAAGTGGTGTACCACAAGGATCAGTCTTGGAACTGCTTCTCTTTGTCAGATATGATGTTTCAATGATATTGATACTTGATATAATGGGCTGCATTATTATTGTTTTAATGATATTGATACTTAATATAATGGGCTGCATTATAAGATATCGAAATCTGCAGAAGATACTAAGTTGGGCAATAGATCTACAATAAATACTGATCGATGGTCACCCGGAGGTCCGTGTGTAAAGTCATGACCCAGCTGATCATAACACATATAACGGGTTCTAACTCTTTACGTTAAGGTTGATAAAGTAAATACATCAAGATTGTTTAGGTTTATATTACTTTCACATTGTCTCTAGTGGTGGAGGTGGTATACAGCCGTGTCTCACCTCCCCCACCCCTCACTACACACACACACACACACACACACACACACACACACACACACACACACACACACACACACACATACATACATACATACGTACGTACATACATACACACACACACACACACACACACTCGCACACACACACACATACATACATACATACATACGTACATACATACATACATACATACACACACACACACACACACACACACACACACACACACACACACACACACACACACACACACACACACACACATAAACAAGCATACAAATAAACAAACAAACAGTCCATCTATTTCTGTTGTAACAAGGTTTAAACCATTTGATATGACATGAATTTCTTGTGTCATTGTCCGTGTTTGTTGTTAAGCATGACTGAGTGGTACAGACCTGTGGTTAACTTCATTAATGTTATACCTTACATTGTTCTCTTTGTAAACCTTATTTTGAAATCAGCGATTGTTCTCCATTACATGTCCTCCTAAATGTTCATATATGATAAAAACAATTATGGTATAGAATTCATATGTGCAAAAGACCAATGGGGCAAAATGAGTTTTTTATGATAGTGGCAGAGAAGAGAAACTCATGGATTTGTATGACAGTAGTAGCAAGATGGAGATATTTCAGAGCGGAAGACCTGTAAACTTATCATATAGTTAAGGAAGTTCAAATATCGTCAGTCGTGGATTTGAGGTGAAGTATTTATCAACATTTATTCAATAACCCTTCCCCCCTCCCCCCAACTTTCATAATGACCACATATGTGAGGGCGTTCAAGTAACTTCTACCTAGAGCACATCACCATGATGACGTAGAGACATCACACCGCCAGACTCGCAGTCCGGTGGCCAGGCCTTACCTCTCGTTATTCTGCCAGTCAACCCTGTGTGACGGGACAACATTGACATGAGTCTAAATTCGTTATGGGATGCAGAAATACATCTACTGAAGTTACTGTATAAATTCACCTTTCATCAAACGGTACGAAAGACATGAAAATGTGAAAGTCACTTAACGACGTAGGTTCCGTGTGTAGCAGTGCAGCTGGCCGGGAGAAGTACGATCACAATTTTCTTCGTCAGTGAAGATCACTGGCGACCAGAGCTCCTGCCCTCCCTCGGCGTACTGGCGGGCAGACGCGTGCCTGCTTCCCCGTGACGCTCGGTGAGGAGGAGCTCCTTGGCCGCCGGGGCTCAGTGGTGCACATCTGCCGCTTGGAGGCTGTGCTTCACTGTCCCCTGGATATGCCTTTGCTACCGCGACCATTGCCCTATCTGCAGCAGGCAGGGTGGTAAACCACGCGGCAGCTCCGACAACCTAACAAGATCCTTCCACTTAGGGAAAAAAAAAATATATACACATGATAAGCCCGGCACTCTCAATTTAGTTACCATTAAACACATGGACACGTTACACACTCAGTTATATAGTGTAGATTCTGCTTTGAGATGCCCGAGTAGACAGCTGTTTCCCGAATGGAAAACCAAGTTTCATGTGTGCCAACAATGTGATCTGCTTGAGTTACCAAACTGTGTTGCCTCTCCATGTTGCTTCCAGGGGTACAGTGTGAGAAACTCGTAATGACAGCAGCTCCTCAACACTCCAGTTTACAGTAACATATATCTTTATCAAAGTCTTCATGCTTTCATTTTGTTAAGTTCATATAGTGTTTGAGGACAAAGTAGGGAGAATATTTACCACCGCAATGTTAACTGATCTATCATGAGTTGCGAAAAACCGAACCCACACTGTCCTCCACCCCTCCCATCCACCTCAGGCAAGTGGGTGGGAGGGCAGTGTGGGCTTGGTGGGTGGGAGAGCAGTGTGGGTTGGGTAGGTGGGATGGCAGTGTGGGTTGGGTGGGTGGGTAGTGTGGGCTGGGTGGGTGGGAGGGCATTGTGGGCTGGGTGGGTAGTGTGGGGTGGGTGGGTAGTGTAGGGTGGGTGGGTAGTGTGGGCTGGGTGAGTAAGAGGGCATTGCGGGCTGGGCGAATGGGTGGGCAGTGTTGGCTGGACGGGTGGGAGGGTAGTGTGGGCTGGGTAAGTAGAGGGCAGTGTGGACTGGGTAGTTGGGTAGTGTGCAGTGGTTGGGAGGGTAGTGTGGACTGGGTGGATGGGCTATGTGAATGGAAGAACAGTTTGAGCTGGGTGGGTGAAAGGGCAGTTTTGGTGGGTGGGTGGGCAGAGTAGGCTAGGTGGGTGGGAAGGTAGTGTGGGCTGGGTAGGTAGGAGGGCAGTATGGGCTGGATGGGTGGGTGAGCAGTGTGGGCTGAGTAGGTGGGTAGGCAGAGTGAGCTAAGTGGGTGGGAGGTTAGTGTGGGCTGGGTAGGTGTAGGGCAGTATGGGCTGGGCGGGCAGTGTTGGCTGGGTGTACAGTGTGGGCTGGGTGGGTGGGTGGTAGGGCAGTGTAGGCTGGATGGGTGGTAGGACAGTGTGGGCTGGGTGGGTGGGTGTGTGGGAGGGCAGTGTGGGCTGGGTGGGTAGGAAGGCACTGTAGGATCGTTCACTCACAACTGATGACAGATAACACTGCGTTCGTGAGTACTCTGCCTACTGTGTCCTGAAACGCATATGATTATAGAAGGAAGTGAACGTATGAAAACTTTAACAATGATATGATTTACAGTCAGCCGAGGGTAGGTTGAGTCAGCTGAACAGAAGGACCCATGAACGGTCTGCTGGCAGTTTCCACTGTGTGCACATCCTTCCTGGTTGATGTGCTACGGGGTCGGCCGCTCCTTGTTTTGCCGGCCACTGTGCCCTCGCCAGTGGTCCATCCATTCCTATACAGTCCCCCGCGTTACTGGCATTACACACAGTTCTGCTGGGGTTTTGCCACTCCCACATACCGATCACCAGACCCTGGTAGGTTGTCTCACATGATGAGTTCCTCATATATCACGACTACATCGTCAGTGATGCCCATGATAGTATTGCATATTGATACAAGTTCATGAATGTTTTTGACAAGTGTACGTATGGTTGAATGAACCAGTATATGATTGGTTCGATACATGAGTAAAACGAATGAAAATATATCTGTTGCTGTATTGGGGGAGGATGAACTGACAAATAGAAATGTCAGGTCTTCATTGCATCAGAAAATTATAGTTTGAAAGGAATGATAGGTTGGTAACCAAACAAAATCTACATGAACTCAAAGTTTCGTTGCCGGGTAGAGAACAGGCAGCAAGCGATGTAGTTCCGAACCTCGCCGCCAGACAGCGATGATGTATGGGTATGAGTAGGTAGGAAGTGCGTCCACCGGCTGATGCTCCGCCCAGTCGTCTGCCAGTGTGGACGTCTTCGGTCAACATAGATATAAGCCTAACCCAGCTATGGTCAGCAACTGGTAAATGAATAACATTTATTGATTACCTGAAAATGATATCCAATAAATACAACAGAAAACGAGATATCAGGCATCAGGTTTATACTTGTCAACAAAGACCCAGCCAAACTACCGGCTAAATGGTCAAACTGCTGGTTAAGACTGTCCCCGCCCACTTCCAGGAGCTGGTCACCACCACCGTCAGTCGTACCCTGGGTTTAAGTTAAGCCAGGCAGAGGTCACGTCCACTCCAGTACCGCTTGTTTTATGTGTTATATATATATATATATATATATATATATATATATATATATATATATAGGTCATCAGTCATATATATATATATATATATATATATATATATATTTGATGACGCTCTAGTGAGTGGTGTACAAGCCAACTTTGATACTAGCATAAGTGTAATTCGTGTTTCGGTAAAGTGTAGCTGTCGTATTGTGTCGTGAGTCAACACGTGAACAGATCATGGAAAATTACAGTGTAAGTGACTTATTTAGCAAACACGTTGCATAAAGTGAATGAAGAAAATATCAGACACTTTCTGTGAGACAAAAGCATATAATTGAAAAGATCAGTGATTGATTTTTGATTATGAACTCACTTGATGGTAGAAAATGATGTATGTGAAAGTGTAACGACAATCGTGGGTTAGGTTATAGTCATGTAAACATCGGAAAAAAATAATATCCCCAGAGCTCCCGCCTGCACTCTCGTGTCACTCGTCGACCAGAGTGAGTAATGATTCATGATTTGAAACTGTGGCAAAACTCTGTAAAAGTGAGAATGATTACCAGAGGATTGTAAGATTACAGAGAACAGGTGGACAAAAATTGCCTAGTTATTGCATGATACAGTGATGGTAAATGGCTTGAAAACAATATAGCGTATGAAATTATTTACAGTAGGTGAATATAATAGTGTCAGTGCTGGAAAATATTGTGGAAGTGAGGAAGTTCGTGAAAGCCTCGTCACTCATGCGTGACTGATGGCTGCCACAGCTCGTACACACCTGCCGGGCGACGGAAGGTAAGTGACATGATGGATCATTTAGTGACTTGTTTGTTTATCATGTCTAAGCTAATTATGGGTTATATGTTGCACATGTCTGGGTATCATGTTACAACAGTGGTAGTGTCAGTGTGTGGGAATCATGTTTCAATAGTTATCGGTTATATGTTCCACGTTGTTTGGTGATTGTTTCAACAATTATATGTTATATGTTGCACATTGTTTGATGATCATGTTTTAACAACTATAGGTTATATATGGCGCAATGTTTGGTGATTATGTTTCAGGTGATTATACGTTAGGTTACACGCTGTTTATCAACCATATTTCAGGTGAGTGTAGGTCATCAGTCATGCTGGGGATCATGTGTGGAACACGTCACTTGTTCTTGACCAGGTCTTCCATCACAATACCAAGCGGATGTCTCGTTGTCAACTTTCCTCCTCCACTTTGTAGCTGTCATAAAGTAGTTCACGAGCAACGAAATTAGACTTGAGAAATTCCTTTGATTAAAAAAGAAACGAGATTGAACTTCATAATCCTATTTCTGTCAACCGCACATTTTTCCTTAAGATAGTGCTCGGAGATAGGAAATGTATATGCATACTTATTTATATGCACATCTGGTACCAGGTTAACCGAAGATACACAGACGATAAGTGTCTTAAAACAGGAGTCCGGCCGGGTATTGGGAGTCACATGTTTGTCAGAGCCTCTCAGTCATTCCCTGGTGTCAAAGACGAGACAGTTATGGCTGCAGACGCCACTTTGCTCTGGATGCAGCTGGATTCAGCTGGATGGTCTGAATGGCCGCTGGGAACGTAGACTGTAGGCGACACGTAGTAGCAACGTCATCTGGCATGCAGGAAAGCGCAGTAAATGGTAATTTGTCATGTAAGTGAGGGCACATTGTTGTCAGGCGTTCGCTGAGTAAAGTAGGACAGAGTCGCGGCAAGCAATAGTTTCAGGGAGGGAGGGACGCTAGCAGCGGCATGGACCCACTGCAGTGTTCAAACCGTCTGTTTGCAGATGAAGTGTATCTTTGTTGTATGTACCTGGCCACGTCACGCGACCACAGGCTCCAGCTGTTTCCAGTCAACAACACGGATTCGAATCCTTGGCGCGGTAGCTTGTGATCGGTTCCGACGACAATTCAGAAGAATATGATATTTTCAGCCCTGTGTCTAGTGAACTGTATCAGATCCTCTTGCTCTAAAACATTATATAAACAACCTACGAACTCGTTCCGTACCAGAGACTAAGACATTTCTATTCCTAGAATGCGTGCAGACCAGTTGTGATTTTAGGCAATACAAATGAGTCAAAAGTCCCATATCTCCTCAACCATTATTTAAACCATATTAAGAAATTGCACTGTATAACCAAGGCGAGCGTCGTCTGCATAGGTCAAGCGCCATATTTGTGGTAGTGTCTGCCTGTACACACGCGTCTGTAGGTACCTAATGAATCGTCACGCTGTGGTAGGAGGTTAGTATAGTCACTCCAAGCCTGACAGGTATACCATACCCGAGGGAGACTTACGGAACGGAAATGAGCTAACAACAGCGTTGCAATCTCCGTGTTTATATATATATATATATATATATATATATATATATATATATATATATATATATATATATATATATATATATTACTCCGTCCTTGATGTCACTTGTGACCCAGTACGTGATGTAACCACGCAGCTTAGCCCGGAATTGAGATGCAGTCTGGTTGTCTCTGAGAAGTGCCGGATGGAACTGGTCTTAAGCCTGCTCCGTAGTGAGACCCCATATGCCTTCAATAACGCTTCTTTAAGGGTCTCGTAATAACTCGTAGGTCTGTTAAGGAAGTTAAGGACCTCGGAGTGAGAGCCGGTAGCCATCTGCTAAGTCTTCAGACCTTTTTATATATGACTTCGTGCTGTCCCCTTCCTGATATGGTGGCAGTTTGAGGAAGTCAGTTGTTTCGGTAGCAGTAGAAGCGTTAGGCAGCTGGACATTAGAGACATTAGAGTACATCCTGGCCATCTCTACTGCGTGTTTGTGAGTGACCTTGGCCTGCTGCTCTCTTGGCGGAAGTTCCTTTTCGTGTTACCATCTTTCCCTTTCCTACTTCCACTCTTCCTTCTTTTTCTGTCGTTGCTTCGTTTCCTCAAATCTTGAGAGAGTGTCTCAGTAAGGAAATCTGTCAGTTGACTGTTCTTTGCTCGGATCAGCTGTCTGTTGCTCATCAGTAGAGACAGATGGCTGTTGCTCGTCATCACAGTCAACTTCGATGTAAGTAAAGCAACGAAATTAAAGGTGTGTGTGTGTGTGTGTGTGTGTGTGTGTGTGTGTGTGTGTGTGTGTTCCTCAAAGTCGGTGTTGTCAGTCCCTGTTCGGGCGCCATCATATGTAAGACTGAGCGGCTATAAGAGGTAAAGAAGTAAAAAGCCACCGCATGACAGGGTTGGGAATACCGTCCCAAACCATCGCGACAGCAACCCAAGTGGCCATTATCAGCTATAGCAATCAACAAATGGGACTTGACGTGGAGAGTGGGAGGTTAGAGTTAACACAAGTATGCTCATCAAGCGTATTGATTCACAATGCAAATTTATAACTAACAAATACATATATATATATATATATATATATATATATATATATATATATATATATATATATATATATATATATGTATATATATATATATATCTGTTTCCCATTTTAGAAAGTTAATACAAGGAGGGGAGGATTTCTGGCCCCCCGCTCCCGTCCCCTCTAGTCGCTTTCTACGACACGCGAGGAATACGTGGGAAGTATTCTTTCACCCCTATCCCCAGGGATAATATACATATATATATACATATACACATACACATACACATACATACGCACATATACACACACACACACATACATATATATACATATGAAAAATGTAAGAAACAATTTAGAAAACTGAAACTTCTAGCTTGAAATGAATGAAAAAAATGAATGTCACATAATGGTTCAACCTCTGGCTATGGAAAAAAGGAAATGTATAATTTATTTACATTATCTCGGAAAGCAAAAATGGGTATGTTTGAAGGAATAGTGGTTCCAACAATGTTGTATGGTTGCGAGGCGTGGGGTATGGATAGAGTTGTGCGCAGGAGGATGGATGTGCTGGAAATGAGATGTTTGAGGACAATGTGTGGTGTGAGGTGGTTTGATCGAGTGAGCAACGTAAGGGTAAGAGAGATGTGTGGAAATAAAAAGAGCGTGGTTGAGAGAGCAGAAGAGGGTGTTTTGAAGTGGTTTGGGCATATGGAGAGGATGAGTGAGGAAAGATTGACCAAGAGGATATATGTGTCGGAGGTGGAGGGAACAAGGAGAAGAGGGAGACCAAATTGGAGGTGGAAAGATGGAGTGAAAAAGATTTTGTGTGATCGGGGCCTGAACATGCAGGAGGGTGAAAGGAGGGCAAGGAATAGAGTGAATTGGAGCGATGTGGTATACCGGGGTTGACGTGCTGTCAGTGGATTGAATCAAGGCATGTGAAGCGTCTGGGGTAAACCATGGAAAGCTGTGTAGGTATGTATATTTGCGTGTGTGTGGACGTATGTATATACATGTGTATGGGGGTGGGTTGGGCCATTTCTTTCGTCTGTTTCCTTGCGCTACCTCGCAAACGCGGGAGACAGCGACAAAGTATAATAATAAAAATAAAAATATATATATATATATATATATATATATATATATATATATATATATATATATATATATATATATATATATTTACAATTAATGGTCGAGAGATGGCTAAAAAAAAAGAATCCCTGACCCCTCACATCGCTGTTAGATGCTTCGATTATATTACCTGCTTTAAAGTCAGTTTACATTTAGGCAGAATATATTATGCACTTAAATGTGATCACCTAAGTGTGCAGCACAACAACAACAACACACACACACACACACACACAGACACACACACACATATATATATATATATATATATATATATATATATATATATATATATATATATATATATATATATGAAGGTGAAATCTCAGTTCAGTAAGAGTTCAGACAATTTTATTTATGATGAAATTTTTCTATTCATGCATCACTACATGTTTCACAGTGACATTCCGCCTCATTAGGTGCAAACAATTCATAAAGTTTTTTCAATCCCAACACCACCACAGAAATTTCGTCTCTCCTGTGTCGTTCTCGACGACATACTAGCCTGACTGTTAAAGGGAAAGTGGGGGGTGCCTTGTGGTTAAGGTGGTTGTGTGGGGGAGGTTGGCCAGGGTAACAACATATGTGTTCAACTATTTTTCTTATGTTATCGTATCTTCATAATTCTTTCATAAGGATTTGGTTGATGATAGGATGTGCTGTAAAGTTACCTGGGGACAAATTAAAGTTCTCCGCATTAACGATTTAGACAGATTCATTGACGTTACGGGTAGCATAATTAGCGGACGGGTACAATATGACTGGGTTGTTGAGGTCTACACGTTGATCGTTTTCATGACTGTTTAGCGATCGCATTTTTGTGGTCATCCCTGCGTACTGACTGACGGTGCCAATAGCATCTCTTAGTTATCGGTTTGGCCAATGTAAACTTTTGTACATGACTTACATTTGTTGGAGTCAACATTCCCATTTTTCAGATAATTTGGTCTACTTTTTAATGAGGTCTTACTGATAGTGTTATTGCACTGGAAGGCAACATTAAAAGCACTGTTTTTAGTGCCTGTCTTACATTAGCTAAGTTAGGAGAATAGGGCAACACTAAACATCCTTTTCCACATTTTTGTTACTAGATGCATAAAATGACTTCCTAGCTTTCCAGTAAGCCTTGTTCACAAACCACTTACTTATTCTCGAGGTATGGGCATGCTATGAATGGAGTAACCTTGACAGTGATGTCCCAGACATCAGCGAGAGGTGTGGTGATCCCTAGTGACCGTTTGGACAATTATTGCTCCCATGAAAAGGGGTCCCTAAAACTGTTATATGCAAGACAACTCCCAGCTCCAGCCTAGATCTTTTGGGCCTCCGCATATGAGGGCTCAGCATATATATGTATATATATTATCCCTGGGGATAGGGGAGAAAGAACACTTCCCACGTATTCCCTGCGTGTCGTAGAAGGCGACTAAAAGGGAAGGGAGCGGGGGGCTCGAAATCCTCCTCTCTCGTTTATAGTTTTCCAAATGCAGGAACAGAGCAGGGGACCAAGTGAGGATATTCCCCTCAAAGGAAATATCCTCTGCTCTTAACGCTACCTCGCTAACGCGGGAAATGGCGAATAGTATGAAAAAGAAAGAAAAAAAAAAACATGGAACGGAAGTGAGTAACCGGTTGGGGAAGAGGGCGAAGGTTTTGGGATCGTTGAAGAATGTGTGGAAGGTGAGAACGTTGTCTAGGTGAGTGGAAATGCGTATGTTTGAAGGAATAGTGGTTCCAACAATGTTATATAGTTGCAAGGCATGGGCTATAGGTAGGGTTGTGAGGAGGAGGGTGGATGTGTTGGAAATGAAATGTTTAGGACAATATATGGTGTGAGGTGGTTTGATCGAGTAAGTAATGAAAGGGTAAGAGAGATGTGTGATAATAAAAAGAGGTTGAGAGAGCAGAGGAGGGTGTGTTGAAATGGTTTGGATACATGAAGATAATGAGTGAGGAAAGATTGACAAAGAGGATATGTGTGCCAGAGGTAGAGGGAACCAGGAGAAGCGGGAGACCAAATTGTACGTGGAAGGATCGAGTGAAAAAGAGTTTAAGCGATCGGGGCCTGAACATACAGGAGGTTGAAAGGCGTGCAAGGAATAGTGATTTGGAACGATGTAGGATACAAGGGTCAACGTGTTGTCAATGGATTGAACCAGGGCATGTGAAGCGTCATGGAAAGTTTTGCGGGGCCTGGATATGGAAAGGGAGCTGTGGTTTCGGTGCATTACACATGACAGCTAGAGACTGAGCGTGAACGAATGTGGCCTTTTTTTTTTGTCTTTTCTTAGCGTTACCTTGGGGGGGGGGGGATACTGTTTTCATGTGTGGCGGGGTGGCGACGTGAATGGATGAAGGCAGCAAGTGTAAATATGCACATGTGTATATATGTATATGGTTGTGTATGTATATGTATGTATACATCGAAATCTATATGTATGTATAAATCGAAATGTATATGTATGTATACATTGGAATATATATATATATATATATATATATATATATATATATATATATATATATATATATATATATATATTTTTTTTTTTTTTTTTTTTTTTTTTCAAACTATTCGCCATTTCCCGCGTTAGCGAGGTAGCGTTAAGAACAGAGGACTGGGCCATTGAGGGAATATCCTGACCTGGCCCCCTTCTCTGTTCCTTCTTTTGGAAAATTAAAAAAAATTGAGAGGGGAGGATTTCCAGCCCCCCACTCCCTCCCCTTTTAGTCGCCTTCTACGACACGCAGGGAATACGTGGGAAGTATTCTTTCTCCCCTATCCCCAGGGATATATATATATATATATATCTATTTTGCTTTGTCGCTGTCTCCCGCGTTAGCAAGGTAGCTCAAGGAAACAGACGAAAGAATGGCCCAACCCACCCACTTACACATGTATATACATACACGTCCACACACGCAAATATGCATACCTATACATCTCAACGTATACATATATATACACACACAGACAAATACATATATACACATGTACATAATTCATACTGTCTGCCTTTATTCATTCCCATCGCCACCTCGCCACACATGAAATAACAACCTCCTCCCCCCTCACGTGTCCGAAGTAGCGCTAGGAAAAGACAACAAAGGCCACATTCGTTCACGCTGTCTCTAGCTGTCATGTAATAATGCACCGAAACCACAGCTTCCTTTCCACATCCAGGTCTCACAGAACTTTCCATGGTTTACCCCAGACGCTTCACATGCCCTGTTTCAATCCACTGACAGCACGTCGACCCCGGTATACCACATCGTTCCAGTTCACTCTATTCCTTGCACGCCTTTCACCCTCCTGCATGTTCAGGCCACTATCACTCAAAATCTTTTTCACTCCATCTTTCCACCTCCAATTTGGTCTCCCACTTATCCTCGTTCCCTTTACCTCCGACAAATATATCCTCTTTGTCAATCTTTCCTCACTCATTCTCTCCATGTGCCCAAACCATTTCAAAACACCCTCCTCTGCTCTCTCAACCCGCTCTTTTTATTACCACACATCTCTCTGACCCTATCATTACTTACTCGATTAAACCACCTCACACCACATGTTGTCCTCAAGCATCTCATTTCCAGCACATCCACCCTCCTCCGCACAACTCTATCCATATATATATATATATATATATATATATATATATATATATATATATATATATATATATATATATTGCGGAAGATGAAAGCCGGTAAGGCAGCGGGTTTGGATGGTATTGCAGTGGAATTTATCAAAAAAGGGGATGACTGTATTGTTGACTGGTTGGTAAGGTTATTCAATGTATGTATGACCCATAGTGAGGTGCCTGAGGATTGGCGGAATGCTTGCATAGTGCCATTGTACAAAGGCAAAGGGGATAAAAGTGCGTGCTAAAACTACAGAGGTATAAGTTTGTTGAGTATTCCTGGTAAATTATATGGGAGGGTATTGATTGAGAGAGTGAAGGCATGTACAGAGAGCATCAGACTGGGGAAGAGCAGTGTGGTTTCAGAAGTGGTAGAGGATGTGTGGATCAGGTGTTTGCTTTGAAGAATTCATGTGAGAAATACTTATAAAAGCAAATAGATTTGTATGTAGCATTTATGGATCTGGAGAAGGCATGTGATAGAGTTGATAGAGATGCTCTGTGGAAGGTATTAAGAATATATGGTGTGGAACGCAAGTTGTTAGAAGCAGTGAAAAGTTTTTATCGAGGATGTAAGGCATGTGTACGTGTAGGAAGAGAGGAAAGTGCTTGCTTCTTAGTGAATGTAGGTTTTCGGCAGGGGTTGTTAGTGAGGTGAATGCAAGAGTTCTGGAAAGAGGAGCAAGTATGCAGTCTGTTGTGGATGAGAGAGCATGAGAAGTGAGTCAGTTGTTGTTCGCTGATGATACAGCGCTGGTGGCTGATTCGTGTGAGAAACTGCAGAAGCTGGTGACTGAGTCTGGTAAAGTGTGTGAGAGAAGAAAGCTGAGAGTAAATGTGAATAAGAGCAAGGTTATTAGATACAGTAGGGTTGAGGGACAAGTCAATTGGGAGGTATGTTTGAATGGAAAAAACTGGAGGAAGTGAAGTGTTTTAGATATCTAGGAGTGGATTTGGCAGCGGATAGAACCATGGAAGCGGAAGTGAATCATAGGATGGGGGAGGGGGCGAAAATTCTCGGAGCCTTGAAGAATGTGTAGAAGTCGAGAACATCATCTTGGAAAGTAAAAATGGGTATGTTTGAAGGAATAGTGGTTCCAACAATGTTATATGGTTGCGAGGCGTGGGCTATGGATAGAGTTGTGCGGAGGAGGGTGGATGTGCTGGAAATGAGATGTTTGAGGACAATATGTGGTGTGAGGTGGTTTGATCGAGTAAGTAATGTAAGGGTAAGAGAGATGTGTGGTAATAAAAAGAGTGTGGTTGAGAGAGCAGAAGAGGGTGTTTTGAAATGGCTTGGTCACATGGAGACAATGAGTGGGGAAAGATTGACCAAGAGGATATATGTGTCAGAGGTGGAGGGAACGAGGAGAAGTGGGAGACCAGATTGGAGGTGGAAAGATGGAGTGAAAAAGATTTTGCGTGATCGGGGCCTGAACATGCAGGAGGGTGAAAGGCGTGCAAGGAAGAGTGAATTGGAACGATGTGGTATACTGGGGTCGACGTGCTGTCGATGGATTGAATCAGGGCATGTGAAGCGTCTGGGGTAAACCATGGAAAGTTCTGTGGGAGCCTGGATGTGGAAAGGGAGCTGTGGTTTCGGTGCATTATTACATGACAGCTGGAGACTGAATGTGAACGAAAGTGGCCTTTGTTGTCTTTTCCTAGTGCTACCTAGTGCTACCTCGCGCACATTTGGGGGAGGGGGTGCTTATTTTCATGTGTGGCGGGGTGGCGATGGGAATGAATAAAGGCAGACAGTATGAATTATGTGCATGTATATATATTTATATGTCTCTGTGTGTATATATATGTATACATTGAGACGTATAGGTATGTATATATTGCGTGTGTGGATGTGTATGTATATATATGTGTATGTGGGTGGGTTGGGCCATTCTTTCGTCTGTTTCCTTGCGCTACCTCACTATCGCGGGAGACAGCGACAAAGCAAAATAAAAAAGAATAATAAAAAAAAAATATATATATATATATATATATATATATATATATATATGTATATATATATATATATATATATATGTATCCATATCCTTAGTGTTTCCCTGTATTGGTGTGATGTAGCCAGGTCCACGTCGACCAAAGATGTACCGGCGACATGTGCCGTGAAGCAGAAGTCTAGTGGCTGGAATGCACACAATTCGTCATACAGCCTTACAGTCATTTCTTGGCGTCCATGACGAGACACTAATGGCTACAGACGCTCCTGTGCATTACTTGCAGCTGGATTCACTTGGATGGTCTGAATGGCCGCTGGGCACACAGATTGCAGACGACAAGAGGGAGCAGCGTCGTATGGTAGGCAGAGCAGCGCGGCAGACTGTGGTTAGTGATGCCAGTGCCACCCACGACTCGTTTTCAGATGTTCGCTGGATAAAGTAGAACGGTGAGCCGTAATCTCAGGCGGCGTGGCACGTCAATAACGGTGACGCGGGTGTGTCAGCAGTCTTGCCAAACTGCCGAGTGAGCCGCTGGTGTTGGTCGGAGAGGGTGGACAGGTTCAGCAAGATAATGGCCTCCTGGTAGGTGGTGTGTCATGCGTCCAGGATTATTCTACATGTTGGTCCCTCTGTGTGGCTTTTAGTGAGGCGTATGTGAGCTTAGGTAGAATGAAGATGATGTCGACATTCTTGAGCTCAAATAGCGGGATACCTTGTAATGTCAGTCGGCGGAGAAGGTAGAGACAGTATGAGGAAGATTTGATGTTACTCCTGACATGACACTTCCACTTCAAATGTTTGCCTATAGTGATACCAAGAAATTTGAGGTAACTGAGTACCCATTATGATGTCAGGAAGTTGTCTGCACCCAGGTTGATGTGCATCACCACAGTCTTGGTGTGGTTGATGGTGACGTCGTTGGCTGTAGTCCACTCCTGCGGGTTGTTGATGATGTAATGAAGGGCACTGAAGTCAGGAGAGTTGTTGATGATGGTAATTCCAAAGGTGGGGCCGTCTACGTACTTCCAGCGGTGGTTTGGCATCCTTAAAGCGTCATCAAAAGGGATGAGGAAGCAGAACGGCCCCATCCTGGTGCCTTGTGGTACGCCGCAAGTTAGGGATAGTAAGGGTGGGATTGACCCTCAAAAAGCGGATGGCTTGGTGTCTCCCGATCAGGAAGGCCGCCAGCCACGAGACAAGACACCCATGTCGTCCAAGGACGACGGCGTTCTTTTTGATGATATGATTGACCAAGTCGAAAGCCTTAGTAAAGTCTACGAAGGTGGATGGTCTTGCGCTTGTCCAGGTTGCGGTAAGTGAAGTCTCGGAGCTGACATGGAGGAAGCCCTCCTATTTTCAAACTGCTAAGGGTTAATGAATCAGCAGTGTCAGCATAGATTTGGTCATAAACAAAACATTTACGAATTATACTGAAGATTGAAGTGATAGCAAGAGCGCGTAAGCTATTTAGAGTTACTGTGTGTTAGTGGATTTGGGTAGTGGAGTGACAAATGCTGTCTTCCAAGTTGTGGAGCATTTAGACTGTTTGAATGAAACTTTGATTATGGCGTTGAGCGGCA
This sequence comes from Panulirus ornatus, assembly GCF_036320965.1. Taxonomy (NCBI): domain Eukaryota; kingdom Metazoa; phylum Arthropoda; class Malacostraca; order Decapoda; family Palinuridae; genus Panulirus; species Panulirus ornatus. The sequence goes on along the minus strand of NC_092243.1, from coordinate 36,741,370 downwards.
TAGCTAAGTTATGGGGAAATTCCATGTATAGTTTCACTGAAAGATCTTCTGTGTTTGGGGTGGGGGTGGAGAGGTGGGATGGCGGTAGGGAGGGAGGTTTGCTTCTGGCTCCTGACATTATGCACGTTCCTGAGGACTACGTCGACAATCTGCTAACAAGGTCTTATCAGTGTATATTTACCCCACGTAACCACTAAGTATCATGTGGCTGAAACCATCGTTAAAGACGTTGAAGAAGTTCACCTTCGTGAGGAGTCTTGCTGTGTAGAAGAGTTCGCGAGGTAACACAGATCATGTAGGTGTAGGCGAGGAGGGATAACTCAGGCAGTGTGTGTGGCAGGGGCAGCTGAGTTTGTCTTTGGTGTTCAGCGCCCGTGCACGGGACACTGCCTTTGTAAATACCAGGAAACAGTATCAGGTTGCAGGTTGAGGTGGTATGACCTTCTCTGGTATTAACCCCCAGGATATCTCCTCAGGGTTGCATACCCTCCGCCCACAATCTCTTCAGGTGGTGTGTCTACTTAGTGTCATAGATTATGTTTTAGTGTTTATGTATAACGTTTGCAAATCTCCCTTGCATATACATCCACCTCTGTGTTATCTCAGTGCGGAAATTACACCGTATATATGTGACAGTGAGTTTCATGTTCCCTGCTATCCCGCTTGGTCCAGTTAATGAGACACACCTCCTACCCAGTGATACCTTGTTGTAACTACTCCGTTCTCCTGTGGAAGGTGACAGTAGTAGTAAATATTTTACTTATTTCATTAGAAATTTTTGCTTTGAACACCTTGAGACATATTGGTCGTCCTCACTCCATGGAGATTACGATTCCACATCTCAGGAAACACTGTAGATTGTCTGGTAGTTCTGGGGTAAACAGCCACTTTTGTGACATCATTGACTGGATGAAAAGAAAAAGATGATTTTAAAAACTCTAAGATGTTATTTGATCGCTCATGTAGCTTTCATATATAGGCACACTAGGTAATAATTTTGTACAGTAATATCTTAAAAGCATTCACAATAGGTAAACTGTTTCGTTCATTGCGGCAACATGCTGTATAACGAAGTGAAGGGGACAGCTAACGACATTTCATGTTTCATGATACCTACGGTGCCGAAAAAAACAGTGACCTTTATTCTGAAGTTTAGTTTCCAGTCGCAGACGTAGGTCCACATCAAGGCCTGGCCTTACCTGACCAACGTAACACTGGACTTCATTTGATCAAGAAAATAAGTTACTGCAGGAAAGTATGCTGAGTCCTGCTTTGTTTGTCGTTATGATTAATGATGACATGTGATCAGTCTCCCCTGCCATGAATCTTGAAATCCCACTCTTCACTGATAGTTATGTAATAAGGTGTTCGTCCACTGATGCACAGTCTTCAGCTGACCGTCTTCTAACAGCTACCCAATTCGGTACAAGAAACCTGATGATCACATCGTCATCTGTGTCGCTAAAGAGTTTACAATCCTTTATATCTACCTGAGTCTTTTACGAGAGCTAGGGAAATCCTTGACTATATGTAGGGGTTGAACGTGATGCAAAACACGCGTTTAATTGTATATTCTAGAATCCTTTCATATATGAGACGATCAAACTAGTTTTGAAAAATCTGTGGGAAGAAAATATGTCGGTCAAGAAATAGAGACATCCTGGACGGTAGATAAATGCTACCATCAGCTGGTGACAACACTTGTTTATAATGTCAACTGACGTATCACGGAACGCCTGTGGTTGTCCAGTTTGTGCAAATAATTGAAAACTGATGGTGATAGTGTAGAATATATTCCTGTGTGCTGGTGCCGCAAGTTTTGCTGAATGATTCACTCACACAGGAGCCAGTGTTCGTATGTCGTAACCTCGGGGATGTTTTTACCTGAACAATCACAGAACATACATTCAGTCAGGAGAAGAACAAACAGATCCTTTCAGCATGAGAACACTGGTGAAGCATAACGTTAGACCTGTCTTTCAGTCGTGAATGACATTAGTAATGTAAATATAACCATCACATTAACCGCGTAGTTAATTCTATGCTTCTCACTTGGCGAATTTCATGTTGATAAAAATGTAAAGTACAGAAGATTATTCCGCACTGGTAACTCTGTGTGTGAGCTGAAATAGTTTCTACTCTCTCGTGTGGATTAATTCATGTGATGTGAGTTGGCAGTCAAATGCTCAAGTTTGTGTGGCAGGACAGAAGTCAGAAATGCGATGCTTGTTGAACACAATCCTGGAAGCCAAAATATGTTTCCGGGATGAATTTTAGATGTAAATGCGTTGTGTCCAGACTGTATTACCTAAAGCTGCTGTTCACCCTGTCAGTTACATCAAGTTGAAATATTTGTCCTCACGCTCACGCGCGGCAATGGATGTTTCGTTTGTGTGTGTGTGTGTGTGTGTGTGTGTGTGTGTGTGTGTGTGTGTGTGTGTGTGTCTGTCTGTCTGTCTGTGTAATTGATATATGTGTATTCGTGGAGCCCGATCTCTTGAACTTTCTTTACATTTATAGAGCTTATCAAACTTGTGTAGTTACCATATTTACAGTTTCGTGACTCACTTTATTCTCTTCATCCATGCGTCTTATATAAATACTTTTTTACATCTTTTCTCACAATATTCTTACTTCCAAGGAATGGCCTCCGGTAGTTCTACGTCATCATAGCGGTTTACGAACTTAAAGGTTGCGATTAGATCAGTCGTCACTCTTTCTTTCTTCCATGGTGTTCAGATTTAAGGCTTATGACCTTCGTTGCCATCCTCTGCACGTTCTCTATTAACACCAGGACTCTCTCATATAAAGGGTTCCTGGGGTTGTTATCATTGGTAGGTAGGTATGGCTGTTGGGGGATGGGGAGAGGGGGGGGGGGTCCTAAACCCCCCCCCCCCTTCCAGGAATGTACGCCAAACTCACATCTGCCCACCAGAGGTCGGCCTAGTTGACCCCATCCTCAGGGAGAATACACAGTTTGTGTAATGGAAGGAAGAAACGTCATATATCACACACCTAAAGTGGCCATTTCATCAGTGCCCATTTACTGTAGTGTTATCGAGATTGAAAACAAGATCCGACCCTACTCATCCGCTCAGGATATAATCAGAGAGAATTATGACGAAGAGTGAGCTTCAGGAAGACGGGTAGTGTGTCAGCGGTGTTGGCAGCATCATATATAATATCTGGCACCTGATGTAATGTCTCACGTCACCACACTGCGCCCGACCCGGCAGGGTTATACACATCCCTGGCTGGCTGTGTCCTAACCTCACTGGATCTAACTAGACTCACTGCGTTACACTTCACGTTGTCATACTCCTACTCGCGCCACGCCACTCATCTGCTGCACAGCACGTCCTGACTCCCGTGCTACCTCCAATGTGCTACAGCAAAACTCGCATGTGACATTCTCCGCCGACGCGTTTTGCATAGTTGCAATTTCTCTCTCAGCTCATAAGAATGGAATCGATGGTTTTACTCCATGCACACCGTGGGCCAAGAGTTCTCTCGGCCGATATTACGCCAGATGTGGCACGGGAAATGGCTGTCAGCACTCGTCTGTTGCTCCGTTATTCCGGTACTTTCATCGCCTGGGCTGGCCGTGTCGTTGTACCACAGCCTTCAGGGTGGAATCTACAACTAGTAGAGGGATACCGAGGTCAGTCAGTTACTGCCAGGTCATGACCTTCGATGGATACACGTGAAGACCTTTAGACTGATAACTCAAATCTTCTATGTATAAGGACAGTTTTATGGCCTGAATGTTGATACATGACTACCATATGTCACATTGCATTTATTTTAAGTCTCATCTGGTCAGAAGTGATGCTGGAACAAAGAGACATGAGAAAGGAGAGAACAGCAGACAAAATAATGACAAAATTACGTCCTGAAACCATGATAAACGAATGTCTGATGAGAAGTGCTGGTAACTCAGCGAGATAATTCATGAAGCGTCTGGATCATCAAGGGTGGATTACTGCAACAGATGCATCCACATTAATCATGTCTTGGAGCGGAGGAGGAACCCTCTCTGGATTAGGAATTATTCAAGCAAATCATTGTGTAACAGAGTCATTGCTCATGAACTCGAGGGTACGCGGAGGATGCCATGCTGGTCGCCGGGAATAACATGGTGGTACTTCCTGGCCTTCATTGCTTCACTAACCAACAGATGCTACACGCACCGTTGTCATGCTACTCTCGCGATTGCAATGATACAGTCGTTACCATTATGCCACACGATTCATCACGACAATACACACACTATCATCGTCACATAGCAATCACACTCGCGAGATCTCACCTCACCTTACCCCAGGTTATCATGATAGATAAACCGGTTGAACACTTAAATCACCATTACTATCCTACACACACACACACACACACAACACACACACACACACACACACACACACACACAGAACACTGTACTCACCAGCATTATTTCAGTATGTCCGAGGCCTTGCTATATCGTGTTGAACCATCCTCCGTGCAGCTCTCAAACTACACTGTTCGTTGGCACAATACACACACTTCTGTCTTGTTACGCTCATCACTGGTGCAGTGCTACCATCCTACACCTGCTGGGGTCGTACGATATATGCTACTGCCAAGTAACATTCACCGCCTCTGTAACGTACCAGATTCCAACAAGCCTTCAGATTGGTTCTGAGCCATGGACCAGTTAGTGCTTCATACCAGGCGAGGTTAAAGTGTAATGTGTTGACGTTATTTTTTTAAACTTTAGGACTATAATTGGTTAATGTTTTGGGCCGAGTTTGCTGAGACCGTTTAAATAACTGGGAGCGACCAGATCCCTGATCACTCAGTCCGTATCCTTGCATGGTAAAGGAACACGAGGCTCAGATAATAATCCTTGAGTGTTAGCACACGGTTATGAATTAACCGATGACGTAGCCAACCCACTGCAACATACAGTGAAGTTTTCTTTCGCCAAGATCTAACACCCATAGAAAAGTTTTGTTGATTTTCTTTTAAATCTATATCACTGAAAGTGAAAGATAAGAAAGCAACAGAAGAAAAAATATTGTGTTTACCGAGACCAGTTACTGATAAGTACGTTCACAATCTTTGTAAACATTTCAGGAAGCGAATATGTCTGAGGGTTAACGAAGTTGTGTTATCACAGCCGTTCCTTGTAACACATACAGTCAGGTGGAGAGAAAAGACATGAGAAAGGAAAGTGTCTTACCAGGTCGAATGTATTTTTAGCAACGACCCTGTGACAGACCATCTTTCTTCATGATTGAGTGAGGTTATACAGGTAGAACAGTGGCCCATCGCCACTTACAGTGTTGAGCTGCAGTGACTACTGCCATTCTACACACATGGTAGCACTGGACTCCACAGCTATGCTGCACTTACTGACATCACGCTACACTGATTATATTTTCACTATGCTCACCAGGACCATCATCATGCTTCATTCACAGTACATCACTATGCTGTATATTTAGTGATGTCATGCAACCCTACCCATTACCATTAGGCACTTATCACCATTATCTTGAACAAACCACCATTAGAGTACATTTACCGTCGCTGTGATCACCTCTCTATCACTACAGTATTCTCCTCACCAGCGACACCACAATACTTCTCACACGATAACTCAGCTACATGTCCTCTCACTACATTGCCGTACATGGACCCCGGCAGCCACGCTCCATACACACACTCCACAGCTCGCATATCATCTGGCGCATCACCTCTGCCTGGCTGTACTCACCACCACGACACTTACCACAGCTGTTTCTCACTCGCATCTGCCACGCAACACATGCCACAGTACACTCACTGTCATCAAGCTATCATAACTAAAGTATAATACTGATCACCATAACGTTGGTCATTACCACTTCTGCGCTATATTCATATCAGCTAAATAGCATTCAAACCATCACGATCCAACTCTCACCTTTACTACGCTACACTCACGACAGTTGCCACACCGCAGGCATTGTTCCACTCTCCATCATCATGTTACGCTCAACACCACCACCACACTATGAACACCACCGCAGGACAACCATCCCGTAGAAAAGAAAATGTATCCGTTGAGAATGTCGTCTTCATTATTGTGGAAATCCTGGATAGAATTAATGAGAAAAATACAGTAGGATTATCTTATACGCCCTCAGCACAGACACCAGAGCTCGACGAAACACTTTATGATCAGATAACGGAAAATTATAATGAACATGATTCTATCATAGTGGAAGAGTTAAACATGCTGGTATCTGAACGAGGAGAATCCATATGCAGTAGCCTCCGAGCAGGGACTCTACCTGAATTTGCTTGTTCGTGCCGTAACCCAATTAGCCGAGAGACCTACATGTGACGAGAATATAACAGATGTAGTTCGAACCACAAATGAGGATCTCGTTGATAATGTTGAAATTGGAGAAAAGTTTGGTACAGGTGATCACTGACAAACTACTTTTAAGGTCGCTTCCAACACAAAGCAGTAGAAGGAACATAGTGCAATACGTACTAGACGATCTGTTTCTATAAGGAAATCAGGGTGATGAAACAGTCACATAAAAAGTGGTTATTGATTAAAAACAAGTAGTTTGTGAGCACCTCTGAGACCAGTAACCAGCATTGTAGGGTTCGTTATGTAACTTTGCGTAGAGAAAGTAAGAGAGTTATACGGTAGAGTGAACGTCAGGTTGAAGCGTATGTTATCAAAAACAGCAAAAAAAAAAAAAAAACGGGGTTTTTACTATTGTGTAAGAAGCAAGAGACATTATCCAGTCATTAGGTTCATTGATTACGGAACACGGTGACTTGGTTCAAGACAACGAAGCCATGGCGAAAATCTTAAATAACATTCTTGCATCTGTATTTACGATCGAAGACGCAACCCATGTCCCAAATCCAGTTTTACTGATAAGAGAGGAGAACGTTCTTCAGAAACTTGACATGAAAACTGAAGTCTTGCTATCAGCAATAAAAGGAATGAAAGTAAAGTGATATGCACTGATAAGGTTTATCCCAGGACGATGAAAGAGGCGATAACTGAGATAGTTGACTGCCCTCCTCAGTGAGTCACTTGCGACGGGAAAAGTTCCAGATAGATGGAAGTTTGCCAGTGTATCACCGATATAAAGAAAATGATAATTCACTGCCCGAAAATTATCGTCCAATTAGCTTAGCATTTGTAGTTGAAAAGAATTATGGAAGCCATCAATCGAGATAGAATTGTGAACAATATATAGGAATACCAATTGATATCATCTGTCTAGATTAGTAAAAGAATCGATAAGATTCCACATTAGAGGTTACCAGCAAATATTGTCTCATTACAGTGATGGGGTTGTACGTCGATGCAGAGAAAATTGGTTAACTAGTAAACAATTGGTAAACAAAGAATTGTGAGACGTAATAAGTGGAGTGCTACAAGGATCAGTCTTGGGACCGGTTCTCTTTCTCTTACATATCAGTGGTGTTGATAATGAGCTGCATTGCAAGATATCGAGATTCGCCGATGATACGAAGCTAACAAATAAATCTACAAATGAATTTAAACGTATATAGCTTCAAACTGACCAGGCAAACTGATGGATTGGATTCCAAGTTGTCGAATGAGTTTTATTATCGATGAATGCAAAGTTTTACAAAGGATTTTAATTCATTTGCTTCGTTTATACAAAGGATCGATCCATCTTTGTATAGAGTACTGCTCTCACATTCAGTTGTTGGATAAATAGGTAGGGTCTTCGAATTTAAGTCCAGGAAAATCATTCCTACTCTTACAATCCATTAGATCGTCCACATCTTGAATATTGTGTTCAGTTTTGGTCACCTTACAGAAAAAGACACAGTACGGCGTCGAGCTGCCAAGATAATTCCCGAGCTGAGAAACAAATCCCACGAGAGCAATTTAAACGACTTGAATCCAATTATCTTAGAAGAAAAAAAAAGAATAGGAGTGATCTAATGCAAGTATTCAAAATTATCAAAGGCTTTGATGATCTCGATCTATCAAATTACTTAAGAATTGATTCGTCTGATTTTACTCGTAGTAATGGATACAGACTTGTGGGCAAACGTTATACCTTGAATGAGGTGAAGTACTTTTTCTTCAACAGGGTTATTATCATGTGGGACGTATTGCCAATTAGAGTGGTTGAAAACAGTACTATCGATATGATAAGGAAAAGACTTGATAATCATCTCGCTTCAAGTCCATGACTTAGATCATTTGCACCTTAGTCACAATGAAAATTTGCAGGTTTTTCTCTTTGAATTATCTGTATACCCTCTGTAAGTTCCTGATGTCTTCCACACTCACAAACAGTCTCGAAAGGACCCAGTGGTCTGTTACTGTATGAATTCTTTCGTATTCCTATGTATCACTATCGTCACGTTATATGCATATGATACCTCCAAGATACAGTTTCTGCCGTTTCTAAATCGGAAATGCTTCACAACTTTCCTTTCTCTTTTGACGAATCTGTTATTACACCTCTTGACTCAATGAACACTCTTGTTAGTGCCTTAACATTCAACCATTCTAGAAAACCATATATTACGGAAATAGATAAGTTTACCTTTAAGAAACTGGAAGTTCTGTTTAGATGTCGAAACCTCATTTCTGCCGAACAGTTACTCCGTTTATACAAAGGACTGATCCGTGTTTGTATGGAGTACTGCTCTCACATCTGGGGTGGTTCTAGCTCTGCATCCTCACTTGACAGAGCTGAGTCGAAAGCGGTCCGACCTGTCAACTCTCTCAGGCTAACCTCAAAGCGTGGATTTTGAGAGCTAGGTGCTTGTGTGTCTCCACCATTAGCTAGACCATGCAATACTTGGCACGCTGTTGCTTCACATGATTACTATGTGGTTGTTGGCAACTCAAATGTGGGTCGCTTTGACAGATGTTTCTTTGCTGCACCTCGACGCTTTACATCTCACTTATCCTCTCATGTCTTTCCCAGTAACAATGACCGAGCTCTTTTTAAAAGACAGGTTTTCTGTTTCCACCAAATTTCACAAATACTTTTCCCTACCTTTTTCTCCCTTTCATCAAACCTTTTGTATTTCAGTAAAAGTCTAGCCATAATGTGGACTTTTATCCTTAACTGGAGCCTCCAACAGTATATATATATATATATATATATATATATATATATATATATATATATATATATATATATATATATATTTATTTATTTATTTATTTATTTATTTATTCATATTTATTTATTTTGCTTTGTCGCTGTCTCCGGCGTTAGCGAGGTAACGCAAGGAAACAGACGAAAGAATGGCCCAACCCACCCACCTACACATGTATATACATATGTACACGTCCACACACGCAAATATACATACCTATACATCTCAATGTATACATATATATACATATGTACACGTTCACACACGCAAATATACATACCTATACATCTCAATGTATACATATATATACACACACAGACATATACATATATACACATGTACATAATTCATACTGTCTGCCTTTATTCATTCCCATCGCCACCCCGCCACACATGGAATAACAACCCCCTCCCCCCTCATGTGAGCGAGGTAGTGCTAGGAAAAGACAACAAAGGCCCCATTCGTTCACAATCAGTCTCTAGCTGTCATGTAATAATGCACCGAAACCACAGCTCCCTTTCCACATCCAGGTCTCACAGAACTTTCCATGGTTTACCCAAGACTCTTCACATGCCCTGGTTCAATCCATTGACAGCACGTCGATCCCGGTATACCACATCGTTCCAATTTACTCTATTCCTTGCACGCTTTTCACCGTCCTGCATGTTCAGGCCCCGATCACTCAATATCTTTTTCACTCCATCTTTTCACCTCCAATATGGTCTCCCACTTCTCCTCCTTCCCTCCACCTCTGACACATATATCCTCTTGGTCAATCTTTCCTCACTCATTCTCTCCATGTGACCAAACCATTTCAAAACACCCTCTTCTGCTCTCTCAACCACACTCTTTTTATTACCACACATCTCTCTTACCCTATTATTACTTACTCGAGCAAACCACCTCACACCACATATTGTCCTCAAACATCTCATTTCTAGTACATCCACCCTCTCGCGCACAACTCTATCCATAGCCCACGCCTCGTAACCATACAACATTGTTGGAACCACTATTCCTTCAAACATACCCATTTTTGCTTTCCGAGATAATGACCTCAACTTCCACACATTCTTCAAGGTTCCCAGAATTTTCGCCCCCTCCCCCACCCTATGATTCACTTCCGCTTCCATGGTTTCATCCGCTGCCAAATCCACTCCCAGATATCTAAAACACTTCACTTCCTCCAGTTTTTCTCCATTCAAACGTACCTCCCAATTCACTTGACCCTCAACCCTACTGTACCTAATAACCTTGCTCTTATTCACATTTACTCTCAACTTTCTTCTTTCACACACTTTACCAAACTCAGTCACCAGCTTCTGCAGTTTCTCACATGAATCAGCCACCAGTGCTGTATCATCAGCGAACAACAACTGACTCACTTCCCAAGCTCTCTCATCCACAACAGACTGCATACTTACCCCTCTTTCCAAAACTCTTGCATTCACCTCCCTAACAACCCCGTCCATAAATAAATTAAACAACCATGGAGACATCACACACCCCTGCCGCAAACCTACATTCACTGTGAACCAATCACTTTCCTCTCTTCCTACACGTAAACATGCCTTACATCCTCGATAAAAACTTTTCACTGCTTCTAACAACTTGCGTCCCACACCATATATTCTTAATACCTTCTACAGAGCATCTCTATCAACTCTATCATATACCTTCTCCAGATCCATAAATGCTACATACAAATCCATTTGTTTTTCTAAGTATTTCTCACATACATTCTTCAAAGCAAACACCTGATCCACACATTCTCTCTCTCTCTCTCTCTCTCTCTCTCTCTCTCTCTCTCTCTCTCTCTCTCTCTCTCTCTCTATATATATATATATATATATATATATATATATATATATATATATATATATGTATATACATGTATTCATTAATTTGTTTATGGATGAGGTTGTTAGGGAGGTGAATGCAAGGGTTTTGGAAAGAGGGAAGGAATAGTGGTTCCAACAATGTTGTATGGTTGCGAGGCGTGGGCTATGTATCATAGAGTTGTGCGCAGGAGGGTGGATGTGCTGGAAATGAGATATCTGAGGACAATATGTGGTGTGAGGCGGTTTGGTCGAGTAAGTAATAATAAGGTAAGAGAGATGTGTGGTAATAAAAAGAGTGTGGTTGAGAGAGCAGAAGAGGGTGTTTTGAAATGGTTTGGTCACATGGAGAGAATGAGTGAGGAAAGATTGACTAAGAGGATATATGTGTCAGAGGTGGAGGGAAGGAGGAGAAGTGGGAGGCCAAATTGGAGGTGGAAAGATGGAGTGAAAAAGATTTGGAGTGATGGGGGCCTGAACATGCAGGGGGGTGAATGGCGCGCAAGGAATAGAGTGAATTGGAGCGATGTGGTATACCGGGGTCGACGTGCTCTCTATGGATTGAACCAGTTCATGTGAAGCGTCTGGGGTAAACCATGGAAAGTTGTGTGGGGCCTGGATGTGGAAAGGGTGCTGTGGTTTCGGTGCATTATTACATGACAGCTAGAGACTGAGTGTGAACGAATGGGGCATTTCTTGTCTTCCTAGCGCTTCCTTGCGCACATGAGGGTGGAGAGGGGTTGTTATTCCATGTGTGGCGGGGTGGCGATGGGAATGAATAAAGTCAGATAGTATGAATTAAGTACATGTGTATATATGTATATGTCTGTGTGTGTGTATATATATATGTATACGTTGAGATGTATAGGTATGTATATTTGCGTGTGTGGACGTGTATGTATATACATGTGTATGTGGGTGGGTTGGGCCATTCTTTCGTCTGTTTCCTTGCGCTACCTCGCTAACGCGGGAGACAGCGACAAAGCAAAATATATATATATATATATTTTTTTTTTTCCCATACTATTTTCCATTTCCCGCGTTAGCGAGGTAGCATTAAGAACAGAGAACTGGGCCTTAGAGGGAATATCCTCACCTTACCCCCTTCTCTGTTCCTTCTTTTGGAAAATTAGAAAAAAACAAGAGAGGGGAGGATTTCCAACCACCCACTCCCTCCCCTTTTAGTCGCCTTCTGCGACACGCAGGGAATACATGGGAAGTATTCTTTCTCCCCTATCCCCAGGGATAAAATATATATATATATATATATATATATATATATATATATATATATATATATATATATGTATATATATATATATGTATATATATATATATATATATATATATATATATATATATATATATATATATATATATATATATATATATATATAACCAAGACAAGAAAAAAAAATGCTGCACTTAATATACGATTTGAAGTGGATTAATGATAGTGTTGAACAGATACGCAATATTTTGTGAAGCTATTTTCAAATCAGCTTTTACGAGGGAAAACATATTCAGGCTGCCAGATATAAATAATATTTTTATAAAGAGTTAAGAAAATACAGTTAGGCAAAGCTGTATTTACTAGCATCGATGTAGATAGGCATGTAATTCAAATGAAGTGCCTGAACACTGTGAAACATTTGTTAGGGATTTAACACAATGTAAAGTGGAGCTTTGTCTCCCTTTGGGTGCATTTGTTCACCGTATGAACATACTGGAGGAATGTTAGTGTCGGACTAATTTTCAGGAAAAGTAGTTGAAAATATAGTCTCAAGTTACCGTTTTGTTGGTTTCTCGTTTGTTGTTGGAAAATTGTTTTTATCTAATGAGAGGGAAATCGATGTCCTGTGACCTAGGTGATCAAAAACAAGAGTTCCACAACATGGCTTCACAAAGAGGCTGTTCATCTCCAACTAACTTGCTGTCTGTCTACTGTAGTGCTTATGAAACATAGGTAATGAAGAGGAGTAATGCTTTATATAATACTTTATATGATACTATATATTTACAGTTTCTTTAAGCTTCAAAAATGAAGCTTAAAGAAACTGTAAATATATAGTATCATATAAAGTATTATATAAAGCATTACTCCTCTTCATTACCTATGTTTCACAAGCACTACAGTAGACAGACAGCAAGTTAGTTGGAGATGAACGGCCTCTTTGTGAAGCCATGTTACCATGCCGTGGTACCATGCAAAAGACACTCATAAGTGTCTCTTGAGTACGGCTTCCAGGGAATCAACATATCATTTTGATGATATAGAAATAAAACAAATAGGGAAGAGCAGGATTGACGTGTAATTTTTAGTAGTTATGTGAAGCCAAGTCAGCATTGAATTACTGTGTGTGTAATAAAGCTAATGGAGTACATAGTGTCACATGTACCGTCATTAATAATGATGATGAAAAGGTAATGATACAGTTTTAATTAGATTAAAGCAGATATAGTTTTGATCGTCAAGCACATCTGTACTCACAGCACTCATAGATTTGAATTTCCTTGAAAACATACATGAATGGCTGGAAACTAACAACACCACACTTTAAAGCCACTTTCTTATGAATTCACATCAAGAAGACCTGATATGTACTCCGTAGAGGCACAGAGTACAGGGCGATACGGTAGATCTACACAGATAAAGAATAAGGATAGGTAATAGGGACATTATTGAAGAACTGATGGAGAAATCTTAACAATGGCGTAAATTAGACGAAACTTACATCTAGAAAAGAAAATATTTCAAAAACATGATCGCATGAGGTACAATATCCACATTTCCCTGTATTTCTGTGCCGGCTTTCGTCAACCAACAAGCATCTCTTTAATTCTGTCATTTAACCTTTCCTCTTGTTTTCTGAGCTGAACATTTCATAGCCACTCTCCGACAGATCAAGCCGTTCTTTGTGGCATCTTAGTTTAACTTTACTGTGGAATAATTTCTCATTTCATCCCGTGCCGCCCCACACCAGAGCCTCAGACAGAACCTGTGCTCTTTTCTATATTTCCTCGTACGAGGCTCGCCAAGTTCTCTCCCATTGACAGGTAGGAAGGCGTATAGGCTAAACAGATTACCTTTCACTCTTCAACTGCTGTTCCCCTGAAGCAGCTCCAGTATACGGTTTTCTGTTTAGCCTTTGTGGGAAAATGCAAAGGTCTTGAAACACGTATTGCAACCGCCTGTCCTTTAGGAAGGAGACTCTTAATTTTTCTAACTATTGCCCCTTCGCTCTCACTCCAACTGTGTCCAGAGTCATTGAAACTCTGCTTAACTCTGACTCTCGTTAGCACTTCCCATTCCCTTCTTCCAGATACAGCTCGCTCTCGCGGTGCAAGGTCTGTTGATGGTCTTCCTTGTGTGTCCCACTCTCAGGAATAAAGGTGAATCTTTTCTCGTGGTCCTCGACATCTGTAAGGCATTTCACAGGAAGCTTACGAAGCTTACTTCACTTGTCTCGTCTGTTTCTTTCTGTTCTGTAACGCATCAAGTGCTTTCCAGTCGCTCAGCTACGGTCGTCACTGTTGGAGCGACGTCTTCGCCTAGCACTATCAGTGGTGTCCCTTAGGGTTCTTTCCCATCACGTACGCTGTTTGTGTTCTACATATGCCGTCATGTTACTCTTACGACTTACCCTCTTTTAGTTTATCAAGACGATTCCACAATCCATTATTCACACCACTTTCGTTTCCTTTATAGCTGCAGCGCTCGTTTTTATTCACATGTAACACTTATTCTCTGTTAATTCGGACCCAAGCAGCTTTTTACATTCGAATGTGGAAGCATTAATTTGTTTAATTAAACAGTGCAAAAACATAATTTCTACATATTTTTAAAACGTTTTTCCCGGTAAATTCCAAAAGCTTCATTTTAACCCTGAAATGAAATGAACATGATAGGCATTAACATGTCTTCCATTCTCTGCTGAAAACCCATTAAAAAGATATGCTGCCGACGTACTAGGGCTGTTATACAGGTAACGCAAGTAATGCCGACGTACTAGGGTTGTTATACAGGTAACGCAAGTAATGCCGACGTACTAGGGCTGTTATACAGGTAACGCAAGTAATGCAAAAGTTTCTTTTCGAGCAGCTGTTCTCCATCTACAGGAGTCGAGTTCGTCCTGCATATATTGTTGCTTTTATTTTTGGAGTGGCTCTTCTTCCATCTCTCTTATGGATGCAGGAAAATCACAGTGTTCTGCTATATAAAAAAAAGATAACATTTCTACTATAATTTCTCATCATCTATCCTAGTCCGTCCGCTATAATTTTGCTTCAATCTTCTCTGTGCGACAGTGATATTTTTTTGCCAGTGATCTGGTAAACGTTCCGCAAGTGTCCCTACCCCAATGACTTGATCCCTGTGCATGCATCTTGCTGCTGCTTCCCATTGTTTCCGTATGGCGACAAGCCAGGCGAGGGTAGGCCATTATGATGTGTCTTTCTATTCTCGCACGGTAAAGCTGGAGAGTTTTCCTCTTCCTCTTGTCTTTCCTCTTCCTATAACCTCCCCTCTTTTATCATTCAGGTCTGTAAACACCGGAAGAACGAAGCTCAAGCTAATCATCTCTTTTCAACATAATTCCTATAATTTGACCTTTTTAATCGACTGCTCACACCATATTGGCTACAAAAAAAAAAGAAAAAAATGGTTGAATATTGCCAAGTGAGGCCATAAACGTTAACATTTGGGGATGTTTCATAGTCTAGAGGAACAAATGACTGACAACAGTCATTGCATGTTGAGAGGGGCTGCCTTGCATAGGCTGGTAGATTTAATGTAGTGTTTGTCATAGTTTCCTTATTCTCCAATGTTGTATTCACAACCATCATGGCATCCGTATCATAGCCACAACCACACTGGAAAAGAGCATATTTCACCGTCGCGCTGCATTTATGTTACTGCTAAAATGTTGTACTCTCCATACTGCACACACCGCCGCTCCTACACGCTACACTTACCACGGCCACGCAACACCAACTGAAATACTTCTTCAGTACTGCCACATTGCCACACTCTCGTGACTGACCATCACTAAATAAAATTTACGAGTTCAGGACTGCTTCCTCCTCCACCAGGGTACGTTCACTATCACCATTTTACTCTCACCAACACCACGCTATAGTCGCCAGCACCACGCTCACCAGCACTCTCCTCTCTACTCACTGCAGCTACCCCTCTGTTCACCACCAACAGTATAGTACCCTCACCATAGTCAGGGCAAACGTACTGTACCTCCCTCAGTATAAGACTCACCAACATCAACTTTACCCATACACTCACCAGTGCTGCGCTATCGTCATCAGTACGGTTACCCTACACCCACCATGGTCATATTACACCACTTGATGCTGCAACACAATCCTGTCGTCCATTTCCGCTGCTGCTGCCACCATTGCCGAATATTCACCTTCCCTGTACTGTTCGCCGTCGGCACGATGCACTTTTTCTTTTTTACATTGAAGTTTCCAGTCACGGACAGAAGTCCACATCAAGGCCTGACCTTAATTGAAATATAGAGAGAATTATGAAACGGAAAAAGGAAAGACAATGCAAAGTATTTACGAAATTTGGAAGAAGTGAAGAACCTGTCTTTTGAAATGTATTAGGTCTTAGTTATTGGGAAAGACATGAGAAGGTAGTGAGTTTCAGAGCGTCGAGGTGTAGGGAAAGAAACACATCAAAACGACCCACCCGTTAGTTGCTGATGGCCACATAGGAATCATACGACGCAACAGCTTGCTGAGTATTGTGTGGTGTAGCTAGTGGCGGGGGCTCTTTATAAGAGGGAAGTGCACAATATCATTATGGAAAGAAGGTCAAGTTTGGAAGTTACTCTGGGAGAGTTTTTAAGTCTGACCGCTCCCGACTTGATTAAGGATGCAGAGCTAGAACCACCCAAGAGCAGTACCCCATACTTGGACGAATCGATCCCTCGTATAAAGAGAGATTTTCTTCGGAAGAAATTACATCTAAACAGGACTCTCAGTTTCTAAGAGGCTGATATAGATATTTCTGGAGTGTGGAGTCTCCAATATTGATTAGATGTTACCAAGTACGTTCACTGAGTAAAGAGGTGGAAATACAGAACCGTCACAGGAGAAAGGAAAAATGTTATGAATTTGTGTTAGAGAGATGGGTCGAAACTGGGTCTTGGAGACATGAAACTTAACCAGATTTCGTCTACCCCAACGTGATATCCAGTCCAAATCTGTGTTTAATGTGAAAGCCAAGTCGAGACGAGATGCAGATCAAGTGAGAAGAGAAGAATTGATGTGAAGGAAAGCGGTGTTGAGTCGTCAGGATAACAGTGCATTTGGTTATTGTGGAAGAAAGAAAATCGTTGATAAAAAAAAAAGAGAAAAGGTGCGGGGGACAGGAAAGAATCTTAAGGGAGATCGCTGTTTATGGAGAGAGGGAGGGGGGCTGATCCTTCAGCGACGCCCTTAGCTAAAAACCAGAAACACCAATCAGGGGATGACAAGGAGAGGTTATCGCGCTTCCTCTGAATAAAGGAATGTTCTGCATCACGGATAACGTGTTTGCAGTGATTACGGGCAGTGGTAAATGCTGAATGGTAATCTGGGGAGAGAGAGTTTTCGCAAGCCCGATATACCTCGCCCTTGCCTGAATTGCTTCAGGAACGGTTGAACCATGGACTGGAATAAGAGGTTGCCTTGGAGGAAGAGGTGATAACTGCTTCCATTCCAGCAACAGTAACCTCTCCTGTGCGTTTGGACATAGAGGCATCACCACACAAGAGACAATAGTTTATTGTAAGTTAGTCCAGCCAGCTCTCCTGAGGTGCCAATATTTACGTTTAGAATGGGTAGGTGAAGGCGGAGGTGCCGTTAAAGTAGATGAATTTATGAGAATGTGGTCAGATGAACCAAATGGGACCGAGATTGTGCAGTTACAGCGCAAAGGATTAGAGGTGAAAAACAGATCCAGAATGTTAGGAGAGTGGTCACGGCGATCAGGGATATGGCTTGGGTGGGAGATGATTGGGTCGAGCTCACTGAGTATGGAGAAAATGAAGGCTTCAATCCCGCCACCATCTGTATAGGGAATATCCACCCATCCCCTATGGTGAACTTGGAATTCCCCTAAGTAGAGGATCTTGGCTTGCGGGTGAGAGGATTGCACAGTCTCATGGCAAGAGTTTAGGTAGTCGAAGAAAGATATGAATATTGTCAAATTCAGAGAGCAGTAGGTGAAAGAAAGACGTGGAAGTTGGGAGACAGGCCTTGAGCCAGATAACATCAATGTTTAGGGACTCAAGGCCTTCGTGGCTTGCAGCATGTGTGTTGATGTTGGAATAGGCGTAAACACCACCTCTGAACCGGAATTGTGAGTGGAGATTATAATAGGATATGAAAAAGGGGCTAATGAGAATATCATTAGACAACTGGGTCTCAGAGAGAAGTGAGATATTAGGAGAGGTTTTAGACAGATGGTGTTCAGCGGAAGAGAAGTGACTAGAAAAATCACGAATGTTAATATAGTAAATAGAAAGAGGAAGGTCTGTCTCTGAGGGAAAGGTCGTGGGAGGGGCCGGTACTACTGCTGCCTGAGCCCTCCCTCTCACTGGCAGCAGAGTCAGGCCGGAACCCGGAGACTCTTAGCACCCCATGATGCTAGGGACTAGGGGGCCATAGATTTGACTGACTCTGTTATGATTATATATGTAAGAAAAAAAAAAAAAGATCGTGCGCACACGAGATGGCAAGAGAACTTACGTGAAAGAATATGTGATGTTATAGTAGAGGTCTTACTCGCATGAGCCCGCCTTTGCCACCATGCTAAACACAACTAGTCTGTATTTGCCACCATACTAACACATGCCACGTCACTCTCCAGCGCTATCATTGCCACACTAAATTTGTTAGTGTCGAACCTCACTCAACATTGCCATGTTGATATCACTAAACACCATCACCTAACGCTTAACACCCTTATGGTACATTAACTACCATCCCTACACTACTCATTGCTGCACTTACCACCACACAGAAGAATTTGAAATGAAAACCATTAGCAACCAACCAATGTGTCTGTTTAGGGCAGTAAATGAGACAAGAAACAGAGGACAAAATTTCTGTTGTCTACGGAGGAGAAAATAAGGTCAGTCATTCACTTGAGGCTAACTATTAATTAAGTTAAATGTATCTGTTTGTAGCTGTCTACTGTGTTAACGGTTCTGTTTAAAGAAAAAGTATTTTGCCATATTGAAAGTAAAACGTTAACACGCGAGCATGAATCCATTATGCCCGTTACACTTACACTATATAACCATGGCAATGCTACAGTCATAACCTTCAGCACATTACATTGAACTTGGCCATGTTAAACGCTATGTGCCACGCCTTGCTCACCACTACAGCCCTGCTACACTCACGCCACCATGCTGCACTCACCACTACAACCACGCTACACTCAACACCACCATGCTGCACTCATCATTACAACCACACTACACTCAACACGACCATGCTGCACTCACCACTACAGCCATGCTACACTCAACACCACTCAGTACTGCGAAGTTAGAACAACTTTGTGTCGCTACGCTGCGGTAAAAGCTGACGTCCTCAGGTATTAGTAGGTAAGTTCTGAGTTCCATCAGGGAGAACGACACTCAGGATCTCGTATAACAGAATACTCACCACTGAATTTGTTAGATATAAAGTGTCCTGTGCGGATCTCGACTGTATACGAACTATGTCACACAGCTGTGTTCAGCGAGAGCTGGAGTTCCATTGAAGACAATTCCCTCACTTACGGAGGCCCTGGTCAAAGTTAACACTCAGCGAATTCCATCGTATCTTGTCTCGAGTATATTTCGCCGC